>NC_057810.1:302298704-302302913 GCF_018294505.1 Triticum aestivum | reverse complement strand
CGGCGAGCTCCGCTCGGTGGTGTGCGCGAGAGGGAAACAGAAGAGGGAATGGGGTCCAGGGGGAGAGAGGGGAGGTGCAGGGGGCGAGGGCGGCTCCGTGGCGTCGCGAGGGAGTCGGGGAGGCTGCCACGGCGAAGCAGGAGGTGGCCGGCGCTCTTCGGGCGCGCGCCACGCCTCGCCTCTGCCTACTGGCAGAGGAAGAAGAGGACAAGGAGGGAGGTGGGCTGGGCCGGCTGGGCCAGGTAGGCTGCGGTAAGTGGCCCAGGTAAGCTCTGTTCTTTTTATTTTATTTCAGTTTTCTATTTTGCAGGTTTGTTTTGAATTTGGTTTTGAAACCAATTCAATTTATTTTGCTTCTGACAATATTTTTAGGAGCTAAAAGAATTAAAACAATGCTCCACAAAATATTTCAGAATTATTGGACCTATATTTATTTAATAGTAGATATAAATCCAATTCAAATAATTATTGATTTAATTCAAATGCCCAAATTAAATGTTTCTGAGACACCAAAAATATTGGTTTGGATTTTACCTCTTGCCAATATTTCCAGAGGATATCAGGAACATTTTCTTGGACACATTTGAGAAGATTTAATTGTTGGTTATTTTTAGAGGTTTCTGAGGCTTTGAAAATTCCTCAATTCAAATTTCATTTGAATTTAAACATGATGCAGCAAGAGGTCTAGCCTAGTGCATTACCAGAAGCTAGGGATGTGACATGTGTCGTGTAGTTTCCCATGCTTTGTATTCTTTCAGTGCTGCTTTGTCTTGAACTGATATGATTTGAACCGTGTCTTTATTTTGATTTGGCAATACTATGCAGTGACCATAGGACATAGATACATGTTTGTTTGATGCTTTTATTATGTACTACTTGGCAATAGAAGACTTGGTAGTTTAATCATGTCCACCTTACTAATGAACGGGTTCTCCGAAATGAGTTTCATATACTAGTACATGCTAAACCTGTTATGTGTCTGCTTGTTTCTTCTTTTAGAATGCTGACAGAATATTGGGGAAGAGTGCCTTATTAAGCAATGGTAAAGGAAGTAAGGCAGATAAGGTTCAGGATAGTGAGACATCCTTGTTGGTCTCCAACAAAGCTGATAAAACAGCTAAGAAAAACTATCTTGAAGACAGTGAGACAACCCCAAAGTCCTGTCTTGGTTTAGTGTTCGAGTTACTGGCCACTGCCACTGGCATAAGCTATTCAAACTCACTCTCTGAATTAGTTCGATTTCTTTAGTCTCAACTACAAGCTGAAAGACATCGATCAGCTGTGCTGCCAGAAGCCAAAGGACTGTGGAAGTCCCTGGAGCATTCATATGCATACTTTTTGGTGCAACAACAAGCGTTGGAGGATTTTAGCACCAAACTGGACAAAGCTAATAAGCTTGGTAAGCTTATTGCCAGCATGGTGGATACCCAGGATAACGTTTCTTCAACTCTTCTGAAGTTGTTTAAGTTATGGACTTGTTTTTCTGCCACGTTTATTTGCACTGGTGGCCAATTTAGACAGCCAGTGTATGTAATATGCTGCTTTGTTCCTTATATTTGCACTGGTGGCGAACTTTGATGCCTAGTGGATGTAATATGTGTAATAGCCGTGATAGCATAGCATTAGTTTCTTGCTTATTTATTTCCTTATTGTCTTGTTTAGTTGTTTGCTTGTAGTCATTGCAGTTCTTTTTCTGTGTTTTTCTAGAGGCCACAATAACCTATTTTTATAATTAGGCCACAATAACCATGGCAACACACGGACTGTTGTAACCATGGTCCTGTTACCTGCTGTAGTGACCATGGCCCTCCACAGGACATACGATCCATGGGCCTTCTACAGGCCATAGGATCCATGGGCCTTCTACGGGCCGTAGGATCCATGGGCCTTCTATGGGTCGTAGGATCCATGGGCCTTGTACGGGCCATCTAATCTATGGGCCTTCTATGGGCCATATAATCGTTTCGCCAAACATGGGACGTACTATTTGTGGACCCATAATGGTCTGCAAAATGGGCCGTAAACAGGTGGAAATCGTCTGTTTTATGGCCCGACCATAATGGGTCGTTAATAGGCCGTATTTGATGACGCTATGAAAATAGCCCAACGGGTTAACGGGCAACAAACAGGCCGACTGTAACCACGGGCTAAATTTGGCCCACAAGTGGAACATGCTAGTAACGGACCGTAAGTAATCGAATTCTGGAAATGAGCCCAAGAATAAATGGGCCCTTAGAAGGCCGAAAGTTAACATGGGATGGAAAACGGCCGACGAAATAATGGGCCGTTAATGGGTATAAGGCGACACTGTTCATTATGGGCTAGTTTCATCTCAGGCCTTTAATGGGCCCAGAGTTACAAAGGGCCTCCTATGGGCCGAAAAACATCATGGAACGAAAGTTAAAACGGGCTGGAATCATATTGGACGACCCAGATGACGCTACTGGGCCAAATTCGGGTAGGCCGTAACGGGCTGTAAATGGGCTATATGCGAACATGCCATTAACAGGATTTCCGTGGGACGGCCCGCTACCTTTTGACCAAGTCAAACGGGTCGGCCTTTTCACTGGAATTGTCCTTTGTTGGTCGGTGCCACTTGTCGATGTATCGTAGGTGCCTTCGGTCCAATGAGTGGATGACATTTGTCCTAATGGTGAGTCGACATGTGGTTCCTCTAGCCATTGAGAATTTTACACGTGGAAAAACCCCATTGGTCCGGGCTATTAACGGGTTGTCGGATCCAAACTGGAACCCAATAGATTAACGGCGATCCGTTATGGTGGATGCCACGTGTCAGTTACCCTTGACGAAAGCAATTCTATGACACACGATTTATCGTCATGGAAGTGGACACTTCCGTGATGATAATTTTGGTAATGCCATGGAACACTTCTACGACAACACATGTATGACTATCTTGATTCTATCATAAAATCGTCATGGATGTACATGCATGACAGAAAACGTGACCTACTGTGACAAACACGTATCGTCACGGAAGTGTATTTTTTTGTAGTGTACATGTTTGCGTGTACGATTAGTGTACGATTGAAACGGGGGCGTCATATCCTGGATGGTGGTCCACATGGTGGCTTTGTGGCAAGCTCCATGGCGGCAGTGGTGGCTACGCCTCAACGAGGTGTGTAGAGGTGGGTAGCTCGAGCAAGCTCCGTAACGCCCACGATGCGGCTATATCTCCCACGTGTCGAGGCACGACTTAGAGGCATAACCGCATTATGGTTTTGTCGCAAGAAGGGTCATCTTCACACAATCCCATGTAATGAACACAAAAGGGATAAATGGAGTTGGCTTACAATCGCCAATTCACACAATGAACAAATAATTCATACATCATTCAGAGTACACACATAGTCCGACTACGGACAAATCTAAATGAAAAGAAGATAACCCCAAATGCTAGATCCCCGATCGTCCCATCTAGGATCCACTACTGATCATCAGGAGATGAAACATAGTAACGACAAAGGTCCTCGTCGAACTCCCACTTGAGTTTAGTGGCATCACCTGCACTGGTATCATCGTCACCTGCAACTGTTTTGGTAGAATCTATGAGTCACGAGGACTCAGCAATCTCAAAACCCATGAGATCAAGACTATTTAAGCTTATGGATAGGATAAGGTAATGAGGTGGAGTTGCAGCAAGCACTAAGCGAATATGGTGGCTAACATACGCAAATAAGAGTAAGATGAGAAGCTACTCAACGGTCATGAAGCTAGAAGTGATCAAGAAGTGATCCTGAAACTACTTACATACAAACATAACCCAAACCGTGTTCACTTCCCGGACTCTGCCGAAAAGAGACCATCACGGCTACACACGTGGTTGATGCATTTTAATTAAGTCAAGTGTAAGTTCTCTACAACCGGATATTAAAAAATTCCCATCTGCCACATAACCGCGGGCATGGCTCTCGAAAGCTCATACCCTGCAGGGGTGTCCCAACTTAGCCCATCACAAGCTCTCACGATCAACGAAGGATATTCCTTCTCCCAGAATCACCCGATGAGACTCAGAATCCCGGTTACAAGACATTTCGACAATGGTAAAACAAGACCAGCAAGTCCGCCTGAATGTGCCGATAAATCCCGATAGGAGCTGCACATATCTCGTTCTCAGGGCACACCAAATAGTTCAAGCTACGAGTAAAACCATCCCTCAAGTTTCCCCGAGGTGGCCCCACAGCTTGC
>NC_057810.1:301970063-301983594 GCF_018294505.1 Triticum aestivum | reverse complement strand
CCAGCCGCAGCGGGGAGGGGGGCTCGCCGGAGAGGTACCCCACTATCTATCTTAGGGTTCAGGATGGGGGCGGTGGTCACCAGCGGTGGGGGGCGTTGGCAGGGCGGTGGCGTGGGAATCGCCGGAGAAAAAGCTCGGCACGGGGAGGCCTAGAGGGATGGCCGGGGCGGCGGCGGACCGGCTGTGGGGAGTGTTTTCGGGGCGGGCGGGGCGGCGCACCGCCGGCCGCGGGCGGCGGGGGGCTGCTGTTTGGCTGGTGGTGGCTTGCGGCTCAGGGGGTGGAGGTTGAACATGAACCACAGGCCCTTGATTTCGTATCCAACGGCTGCAAAATTGACTGACCAGAGATGAAAAAGTCAGTCGACCGACATGTAGCCTCACCTTGCTAGTGCGTTTAGTTTTGACAGCAAAATTCAGTTCCGACAGTTAAGTTCAGTTTCGATAGTTAAATTCAGTTTCGACAGTTAAGTTCAGAGATGAGCGGCCGGTGTATTTTACATCTAGCACTTTGTGGTTATGTATTTTACGTCATGTATTGGATATGCTATTAGAATTCCACTCAGGTTAACGTTGTTTGTTGTCTCTCTTGTCCTGCTTCAGCCTCGGCGTCGTACAACTCACCGGAGCTGCTCCAACGACGGAACCCCCCATCACAGGGGAGCAGTACCTCAAGATCCATCTCCAGACACCTAAGATCTTCTTCCCCTCCTCCGACAGCCAAGTCAGCCGGAGCATCCTCACCGACCAACCCAATCACGCTGAGATCGACATGGCTTCGCCAAAGAGATTGTACACTTGTTGCATCTCTTTTTTACTCTACATCTTATATATATTGTCCACTGAGCACTCGTAGTAACAGGAAATATGATTACTTTATCCTACTATATGACAAGCAGTGAGGTACCAGGCGACTTAGCTATCCGTGATGGACTCTCTTGAATGCCATCATTATTTATCTCTGCGCGTTTGAGCTGTGCATTTGTCGATGGGCCTGGGAGTTGAGCTAGTATGGCAGTGGCCTTGGTCCAAAGTAATAGAAGTAGCACAAAAACATTTTTAGTGTAGGATTTTCCTTGCCCAAGCCTGCCTACTAGAATCGTATGTGCTTGAAAGGAAAAGTGAATAAAAAACATAGGAATTGGAAAGTTTCCTATGGTACTACTTTTCATGAATTTGGTGCAAAGGAATGGAGCAAAGGAAAACTGTAGGATTTGTTCCTTTAGTGTCTCCTTGAAAGAAAAACCGTATGAATTCTAATTTCCACTTGTCCTCCTTTTCATATTCCTATTCATCAAGCACAAGACTAAGTGATAGTAGCATAATAGCATTATAACCGTACATTTTTTTGTGGTTTGACTTAATATCACCATGCTTTTTTGCATCCTGTGATCTTCCAATTGTTGTGAATTAAACACCCAGATTGGCAGAAATCCTGTGTTTTTAAATTCTCTGTTTTGCATGTGCATTCCTATCCTATTCCTGTCTATTTCCTATCCCTGCATTGTTAGAATCCTCAAATTCAAACAAGCCCTTACTCAATTACTTCTGTTACAGATATGTGTCAAAGAAAACCTTGTGTGGTTTGTCCTGCTCCTGTGGCGCTATGTTCCACCCCAGCTCAGCTGCCCCAACGACGGAAGGGTTCACCACAGCAGGGATCCGCTCTCTAGACTGTCTTTTGTCGCCTCAGATCTTCTTCCCCGCCGCCAGCAGCCACAACAACTGCATTACCCTCATCAACAGAGGAGATAACCTTGAGGACTACACGGGTCCGTGATACGTCTCCAACGTATCTACTTTTCCAAACACTTTTGCCCTTGTTTTGGACTCTAACTTGCATGATTTGAATGAAACTAACCCGGACTGATGCTGTTTTCAGCAAAACGGCCATGATGTTGTTTTATGTGTAGAAAATAAAAGTTCTCGGAATGTCCTGAAAATCCACGGAGGCACTTTTTGGATTAATAAGAAGTTTTGGCGAAAGAATCAAGACCAGGGGGCCCAGGGCCCGTCCACGAGACAGGGGGCGCCCCCCTGTAGGGTGCGCCCCCTATCTCGTGGGCCCCCTGGACGTCCACCGACCTCAACTCCAACTCCATATATTCACGTTCGGGGAGGAAAAAAATTAGAGAGAAAGTTTCATCACGTTTTACGACACGGAGCCGCCGCCAAGCCCTAATCTCTCTCAGGAGGGATGATCTGGAGTCCATTCGGGGCTCCGTAGAGGGGGATTCGTCGCCGTCGTCGTCATCAACCATCCTCCATCACCAATTTCATGATGCTCACTGCCATGCGTGAGTAATTCCATCGTAGGCTTGCTGGACGGTGATGGGTTGGATGAGATTTACCATGTAATCAAGTTAGTTTTGTTAGGGTTTGATCCCTAGTATCCACTATGTTCTGAGATTGATGTTGCTATGACTTTGCTATGCTTAATGCTTGTCACTAGGGCCCGAGTGCCATGATTTCAGATCTGAACCTATTATGTTTTCATGAATATATGTGTGTTCTTGATCCTATCTTGCAAGTCTATAGTCACCTATTATGTGTTATGATCCGACAACCCCGAAGTGACAATAATCGGGATACTTCTCGGTGATGATCATAGTTTGAGGAGTTCATGTATTCACTATGTGCTAATGCTTTGTTCCGGTTCTCTATTAAAAGGAGGCCTTAATATCCCTTAGTTTCCGCTAGGACCCCGCTGCCACGGGAGGGTAGGACAAAAGATTTCATGCAAGTTCTTTTCCATAAGCACGTATGACTATTTACGAAATACATGCCTACATTACATTGATGAACTGGAGCTAGTTCTGTGTCACCCTATGTTATAACTATTACATGAGGAATCGCATCCGGTATAATTATCCATCACTGATCCATTGCCTATGAGCTTTTCACATATTGTTCTTCGCTTATTTACTTTTCTGTTGCTATTGTTACAACTACTACCAAAACCCAAAAACATGTATCTTTACTATTGCTACCGTTACCTTTATTATCATACCACTTTTGCTACTAAATACTTTGCTACATATACTAAGTTATCCAGGTGTGCTTGAATTGACAACTCAACTGCTAATACTCAAGAATATTCTTTGGCTCCCCTTGTGTCGAATCAAGAAATTTGGGTTGAATACTTTACCCTTGAAAGTTGTTGCGATCCCCTGCACTTGTGGGTTATCAAGACGAATTTCTGGCGCCGTTGCCGGGGAGCATAGCTCTATTCTCTGATTCACTTGGGATTTATATCTGTTGATCACTATGAAGAACTTGAAAGACGCGGAAACTACGATCTATCCCTCAACTACGAGGGGAGGTAAGGAACTGCCATCTAGCTCTGCACTAGATTCTCCTTCCGTTATTAGTAAGCTTGCGACACCTAAACCTGCTACTACTATGAATTCTGATATGTCGCATGTTATTGATGATGCCACTTCTGCTATGCATGATTAAGCTACTTCTATGTGTGATACTACTTTGCCATTAGGTGAATTTCTTGATGAACAACTTGCTAGAGTTAGGGGGAGTGAAATTACTGAAGAACCTATTATTGATGATAGTGATGATGAAGGTTCTCCCAATGATTATGTATTACCTGTTGTTCCTAAGGGTTATGTTATGAATGAAGAAGCTGCTAGGGAAATCTTTGCTTGCAATGATAGATATGATCTTAAGAAATTATTAGCTAAATGGAAGCAGCAGTCTCTTAATGCTAGAATCAAACCTAACCCTGCTTTTGCTACTTCACCTATTTGTGTTACTGATAAGGATTATGAATTCTCTGTTGATCCTGAAATTATTACTTTAGTTGAATCTGATCATTTTTATGGCCTTGAATCTGAAACTATTGTGGCACATCTTACAAAGTTGAATGATATAGCTACCCTGTTACTAATGATGAGAAGTCTCACTATTTTTATATCCTTAAGATATTTCCATTCTCATTAAAGGGTGATGCTAAGACTTGGTATAATTCTCTTGCTCCTGGTTGTGTGCGTAGTCCCCAGGATATGATTTATTACTTCTCTGCTAAGTATTTCCCTGCTCATAAGAAACAAGCTGCCTTGTGGGAAATATATAACTTTGTGCAAATCAAAGAAGAGAGTCTCCCACAAGCTTGGGGAGGCTTCTCCGGTTACTTAATGCTTTGCCTGATCATCCTCTTAAGAAAAATGAAATACTTGATATGTTTTATAATGGACTAACCGATGCTTCCAAGGACTACTTGGATAGTTGTGCTGGTTGTGTTTTCAGGGAAAGAACAGTCGACGAAGCTGAAATATTACTGAATAATATGTTGGCTAATGAAAATAATTGGACTCTTCCTGAGCCAATTCCTGAAGGAATTCCCGAATCAATTGAGCCAACTCCTGAGCCTATTCCTAAACCCACTCCGAAGAAGAGAGGTGTTTTATTTCTCAGTCCTGAAGATATGCAAGAGGCAAAGAAATCAATGAAAGAAAAAGGTATTAAAGCTGAAGATGTTAAGAATTTACCTCCTATTGAAGAAATACATGGTCCTAATATACCGCCTGTTGAAGAACCACATTGTCTTGATAACTCGACACAGGTAGTAAAGGTAAATTCTCTCTATAGATATGATAAAGTTGAAATTCCCTCTACTAAATTTCATAGCCCATGCTTAGATGAATTTGATGACTTTATGGCTAGACAAGAAAGTTTTAATTCTTATGTTGGTAGAGAGTTAAAGAATAATGCTTTCGAGATAGGACGTGTAAGCGATAATCTGGCTAGAGTTAAAGATGAACTTCACCTCGTTAGCAAATATGCTTCTATGGTTGCTACTCAAGCTGAGCAAGTACTTAAAGCTCAAATGGATTTGCTTGAGGAGTTAAATAATAAAAAATGACTTTGTTGTTAGAGTGGCTACTAGAACTAGTAGAATGACTCAGGAACCTTTGTATCCTGAAGGCCACCCTAAGAGAATCGAGCAAGATTCTCAGAGAAACAATCTAGAGGTACCTAGTTCTTCTAAAAAGAAGAAAAAGAAAGACGATAGGACTTTGCATGCTTCTAGAGAACCTACTGTAGACACACCTGAGAATCCCAATGATATTTCTATTTCTGATGCTGAAACACAATCAGGTGATGAACATGAACCAAGTGATAATGTTAATAATAATGTTCATGTTGATGCTCAACCTAGCAAAAACAATGATGTAGATATTGAACCTGCTGTTGATCTTGATAACCCACAATCAAAGAATCAACGTTATGATAAGAGAGATTTTGTTGCTAGGAAGCACGGTAAAGAAAGATAACCATGGGTCCAGAAACCCATGCCCTTTCCTCCTAAACCATCCAAGTCAAAGGATGATGAGGATTTTGAGCACTTTGCTGAAATGATTAGACCTATTTTCTTACGTATGCGCTTAACTGATATGCTGAAAGTAAATCCTTATGCTAAGTATATGAAGATTATCATTACAAATAAAAGAAAGATACCGGAAGCTGAAAATTCCACCATGCTTGCTAATTACACTTTTAAGGGTGGAATACCAAAGAAACTTGGAGATCCGGGTGTGCCAACTATACCATGCTCCACTAAAAGAAATTATGTTAGAACTGCTTTATGTGATCTTGGAGCCGGTGTTAGTGTTATGCCTCTCTCTTTATATCATAGACTTGAATTGAATAAGTTGACACCTACTGAAATATCTTGGCAAATGGCTGATAAATCAACTGCTATACCTATCGGTATTTGTGAGGATGTGCCTGTTGTGGATGCAAATGTCACTATCTTAATGGACTTTGTTATTCTTGATATTCCCGAGGACGATAGTATGTCTATTATCCTTGGTAGACCTTTTCTTAATACTGCAGGGGCTGTTATTGATTGCAACAAAGGCAATGTCACTTTTCATGTTAATGGTAATGAGCATACGGTACACTTTCCGAGGAAGCAATCTCAAGTTCATAGCATCAATTCTATTGAAAAAGCTCCAACTATTATTATTGGAGGTTTTGAATTTCCTCTCCCTACTGTCAAGAAAAGTATGATATTCTTATTGTTGGTGATTTTCATATCCCCGTTGAGGTAACTTAGTGTTATTCGAAATATTTCCGGTTCCGTGTTATTCGGAATGAGTTTGTTAACAAGACTTGGTCAACCTTGTTAGTGGGTTCATTTTGATGATCACGAGATGGATGAAACTAGAAGGCACAACCTTCTGTACTCTCTTTTTACTTTCTGTTATTTAGAATAAATAAAGCAAAAATAGTATTATCTGTCTGTTTTCTGAATTATCCGTGCATTAAAAAATAGCCTGGAAATAAAAGTGCTCCAAATGCCCTGCAAATTTAGTATGATTTTTTCTGGAATATTTGAGGATTTTAGGCACTGAAATCACTGCAGGAGGGGCAAGCACCACGCCACGAGAGTGGAGGGCACGCCCCCCTGTCTCGTGGGACCCTGGTGGCCCCCCTCCACTTATGCCAGCACCCACACACTTCTTCTTCTACCCAAAAAATCCCCATCCAGCTCAAGCACGAGTTCTAGCTCATTTTGCTGCGATTTTCGATCTCCTTGCTCAAAGCTCCATTCACAAAACTGCTTTGGGAGATTGTTGCTTGGTATGTGACTCCTCCATTGGTCCAATTAGTTTTTTTTCTAGTGCTTTATTCATTGCAAATTCTTGATGCATAGGTGACCATGTTCTTGAGCTTGCATGTTAAATTTTTGAGGTCCCAAGTAATTCCAATGCATGATATAGGCTCTAGGCACTTGCAGGAGTAGTTGCTATCAATCTTGTTTAGTTTTATTCACTTTTATTTTGAAGTTACTAAAATTTTAGAAATTTTCAAAAAAAGAAGTATGCTTAGAAGAATGTACCAAGGTGGTTCCTCGGCAAAGAAAGGGCCAAGGATTGCTATACGTGAGCAAGATGTTTAATTGCCGAGGGACGCGGATGTACGAGCTTGTGAGTGGCCATCCGATGATTTTATGGTCGAAGCAAGCTTCAAGGAGGAATTTGACGGGTATGTGCGTAATGCCGAGTTGGGGGACTTCTTACAAGATAAGTGTCCTCAATACTATCAATTGACTGATTCTTTTGTGCGGAGGTTCCAATATATCTGTGCGCGTAATTCTCCTAGTGTCATGTTTGAAATTTATGATACATCTTATACCATGGATTTAGAGGATTTCACAAATGCTTGCAAACTCCCGCAGTGGGGTAATATTAAGATCCTCGCAAATCTGAATTTAGAGATTTTCTTGCTAGCATTACTATGGGAGAATCTAGGGACATAGCACAAGCTACCATAGGGAGCATTCATTTTCCTGCTATACATTATTTTGCTCTCTTTATTGGTAGATGCATTAACGGTAAAGACGAAGCATGTCACATCTGTGTCCCTGATCTGTGTGTCCTCAAGAGTGCTGTTTTAGGTTATAAAGGTTATAACTTGGGGGCAATAGTTGCACGTAGGTTGCAGAATAATAGTAGAAAGGGAGATTTATTTGGAGGAATTTATGCAACCCGTGTGGCTAATTATCTTAATATATCCCCAAGAGAGGGGGATATGATTTTACCTCTTGTTTATTTGGATAAAGAAGCTATGTTCAATCATCATTTTCTTGACAGGAATGAACAATTCCTCCATTGTCGACTAATCTATGACAGACGCAACGTCGTCCCTGTTACTCTTCCTGCTCCCTACCTTTTTGATTATTAGGCAAAGCGAAGATATGTTGTCACCAGGGAGGAAGCAGCTGAATACGAGAGGGGAATGGAGGCAGCTCGCCAACACGCTTCTGCTCAGGAGGCGGTTGCTGATGCATCTCAGTACAACCCCGGTTTCACTTATGGATATCAGCCAGGCGATCCTTGGTACTAGACCAACTTAGGCCAAAAGCCAAAGCTTGGGGGAGTACGTATTTCTCACCGACTTTACATTCATGTTCACACACTAGTCGTCGGTGCTCATACTCTTTCATTATATTATCCATCCTAGTTTAAATTTCTTTTTCTAGCTTTCTTCTTGTGTGTTTGATAAATCTTAAGAAAAACCAAAAAAATAGTTAGTTTAATTTCCATGCTTGTAGTAGAATTAAAATGAAAACCTAAAAATATTTCTAGTTCTTCTTCTTACTTGCTGGGAGCTTTCCCGTGTAAATAGTTTTATTTTCTTTTTCTTTCCTTTGAGGGTCGAGAAGATTATATTGAAAATGCTTAGTGGCTCTTATATGCATGATTGTTTATTTAATTCAGAGCCCATATTACTTGTCTTCTCTCTTGAGTTTAATGTTTGCAGATTCCAGCTTAGTCCAATGCACGTACACTCTTATTATTATACACATCGTTCGGTCGTGCAAGTGAAAGGCAATAATGACGATATACGATGGATTTATTGGGATGAGAAAAGCTGGTATGAACTCGACCTCTCTTGTTTTTGTAAATATGATGAGTTCATCATTTCTGAGTCGGCTATTATGAAGTAAACATATTTGCAATGACATTTAGAGATTATTGTTGCTTGTGCCATGCTTTATTAGCTATGAGTTATAATGGTTTACCTTGCGTGCCAACATGCTATTAGAATGATTATGATGTGATATGATGGGATGGTATCCTCCTTTGAATGAATTGAGTGACTCGACTTGGCACATGTTCACGCATGTAGTTGAATCAAATCAACATAGCCTTCATGATATTTATGTTCATGGTGGATTATATCCTACTCATGCTTGTATTCGGTGTGAATTAATTTTAATGCATGTTTATGACTGTTGTAGATCTCTCAGTTAGTCGCTTCCCAGTCTTTTGCTAGCCTTCACCTGTACTAAGCGGGAATACTGCTTGTGCATCCAAACTCCTTAAACCCAAAAGTTATTCCATATGAGTGCACTATACCTTCCTATATGCGGTATTTACCTGCCATTCCAAGTAAATTTGTATGTGCCAAACTCCAAACCTCCAAATGAAATTCTGTTTTGTATGCTCGAGCAGCTCATGTTACAACTAGGGCTGCCTATATCTTCCATGCTAGGTGGGTTATTCTCACGAGGAGTGGACTCCGCTCCTCATTCATGAGAAAGGGCCGGTAACCGGGATGCCTAGTCCTATGATCCAAACAGATCAAAGCAAATCAAAATAATTAAACAAAACTCCCCCAGGGTTGTTGATAGTTGAAGGCACTCGTTGTTTCGAGCAAGCCATGGATTGATGCTTGTTGGTGGTTGGGGGAGTATAAACCTTTACCATTCTGTTTGGGAACTGCCTATAATGCATTTAGTATGGAAGATACAGCCATCTCATAGTTGTTGCGTTGACAGCAAAAGTATGCCGCTCAAAATGTTATTCTATCTCTATTTTAAAATCGAGCTTTGGCACCTCTACAAATCCCTGCTTCCCTCTGAGAAGGGCCTATCTATTTACTTTTATGTTGAGTCATCACCCTTCTTATTAAAAGCACCCGCTGGAGAGCACACTGTCATTTGCATTCATTGCTATTGGTTTATATTGGGTATGACTTGACTGGATCTCTTTTACCATGAATTACAATGTTTAGTTAGTCCTTGATCTTTAAAGTTGCTCCACATTTATGTTTTGCGGTCTCAGAATGGGCTAGCGAGATACCATTTTGTTATATCATGTTATGATTGTTTTGAGAAAGTGTTGTCATCCGAGTTTTATTATTATGGCTTGCTAGCTGATTATGTTATTGATATGAGTAACTGTGAGACCTAAGTGTTATTGTGAGTATGGTTAGTTCATAATATTTGCTGAAACTTGACTGCTGGCTTTTCATGTTTACAACAACAAGAGCAAACAGAGTTTGTAAAAGTTCTTCTTTATCACTTTCAGTTTATCAACTGAATTGCTTGAGGACAAGCAAAGGTTTAAGCTTGGGGGAGTTGATACGTCTCCAACGTGTCTACTTTTCCAGACACTTTTGCCCTTGTTTTGGACTCTAACTTGCATGATTTGAATGAAACTAACCCGGACTGACGTTGTTTTCAGCAGAACTGCCATGATGTTGTTTTATGTGTAGAAAAGAAAAGTTCTCGGAATGTCCTAAAAATCCACAGAGGCACTTTTTGGAATTAATAAGAATTTTTGGTGAAAGAATCAAGACCAGGGGGGCCAGGGCCTGTCCACGAGACAGGGGGGCGCCCCCCCCCCTATAGGGCGCGCCCCCTATCTCGTGGGCCCCCTGGACCTCCACCGACCTCAACTCCAACTCCATATAGTCACGTTCGGGGAGAAAAAAATCAGAGAGAAAGTTTCATCGCGTTTTACGACACAGAGCCGCCACCAAGCCCTAATCTCTCTCGGGAGGGTTGATCTGGAGTCCATTCGGGGCTCCGGAGAGGGGGATTCGTCGCCGTCGTCATCATCAACCATCCTCCATCACCAATTTCATGATGCTCACCGTCGTGCGTGAGTAATTCCATTGTAGGCTTGCTGGACGGTGATGGGTTGGATGAGATTTACCATGTAATCAAGTTAGTTTTGTTAGGGTTTGGTCCCTAGTATCCACTATGTTCTGAGATTGATGTGCTATGACTTTGCTATGCTTAATGCTTGTCACTAGGGCCCGAGCGCTATGATTTCAGATCTGAACCTATTATGTTTTCATGAATATATGTGTGTTCTTGATCCTATCTTGCAAGTCTATAGTCACCTATTATGTGTTATGATCCGACAACCCCGAAGTGACAATAATCGAGATACTTCTCGGCGATGACAGTAGTTTGAGGAGTTCATGTATTCACTATGTGCTAATGCTTTGTTCCGGTTCTCTATTAAAAGGAGGCCTTAATATCACTTAGTTTCCGCTAGGACCCCGCTGCCACGGGAGGGTAGGACAAAAGATGTGATGCAAGTTCTTTTCCGTAAGCACGTATGACTATTTACGGAATACATGCCTACATTACATTGATGAACTGGAGCTAGTTCTGTGTCACCCTATGTTATAACTATTACATGAGGAATCGCATCCGGCATAATTATCCATCACTGATCCATTGCCTACGAGCTTTTCACATATTGTTCTTCGCTTATTTACTTTTCCGTTGCTACTGTTACAACTACTACAAAAACCCAAAAACATTTATCTTTACTATTGCTACCGTTACCTTTATTATTATACCACTTTTGCTACTAAATACTTTGCTGCAGATACTAAGTTACCCAGGTGTGGTTGAATGACAACTCAACTGCTAATACTCAAGAATATTCTTTGGCTCCCCTTGTGTCGAATCAATAAATTTGGGTTGAATACTTTACCCTCGAAAGCTGTTGTGATCCCCTACACTTGTGGGTTATCAGTCCGCAAGAGAGGTCGCACTCTTCCGTGTCTGCTTAAGTTATGCATCGCTTAATATGATGACATGCTACATTATTGTCGTGTTCACCTATTAGACTCCGAGTCAGGTCCAAACTAATGCTGAAACTTGAGTTTTTAAATGGTTGTGGGGAACATATTGGGGCAGCAATCAGTACTATCTGTCTACTATCTGGTTAATCTCCGGTGTCTACTATGAGTTTCATGTTGGGTGCAAACAAACATTAAAGGAGCCATTATCTGTATTTTTTAACTAAAGCTATTATCTGCCTGCTATCATTGGTTTTGGGTCTATCCACAGTTTGCTACCATCACTCTGGATTTGTGCATGCACTCCTTACATAATCTCACTATGTTTTATTCCTATGCATGCCAGTTATTGTACACAATGGAACTGATCATGTAGAGCAAAAGAGACGAGCCTTGCGTGGCAATAAAATTTCATGCATACGTCGTTCCATGGTGGGCGCAAAGGCAGCCCCCCTCCACCCATTTCAGATCGAAATCAAGAGGAAGATAACTATTCTGAGGGGGATTCAGAAGGAGAAGACCACTCCTATTTACCCCATGAGGTCTTCGCTCTAACTTGGCATGCTGATGTTGGTAATATCATGCATATGGTGCCTTGCATTGCTTACTGTATACCACTAGTAGAAAAGGGGGCAATGGTCCAGGCAGGGCCAGCCCATTAGTCCCGGTTCAGTCCAGAACCAGGACCAATGGGGGCATTGGACCCGGTTCGTGAGCCCCGGGGGCCGGCCGGGCCACGTGGGCCATTGGTCCCGGTTCATCTGGACCTTTTGGTCCCGGTTGGAGGGACGACCGGGACCAATGGGCCTCGCTCCTGGCCCACCACCATTGGTCCCGGTCGGTGGCATGAACCGGGACCAAAGGCTGCCCTTTAGTCCCGGTTCAAGCCACCAACCGGGACTAAAGGGTTGGTCCTCGTTGCGGTCAGAGTTTAGTCCCACCTCGCCAACCGAAGGCCGCTCACGCCGGTTTATAAGCCCCTCCCTCTCTGCCTTGTTGAGCTCCTCTCAAAATGAAAATAGATGCCCTTATACAGGGAATTTGACCTAATTCATACTGAATTTCTCTGAAGTCAGTAGAAATTTATTATGAATTTAGGTTGAATTCTCTCTATAAGCGCATCTGTGCTCATTTTTTTAGTAAAGTTAATCACAACTATTTTTTCTTCTATTTATTTCTGAGTAGTTTTTTATATAGTTTTTTTTCTTTTATACTATATTTATTTTTTCCTATTTATTTCTAAGTTGTAATAAGTCATTAAAAATTAGCATCTATGCTCATTTTTTTAGTAAAGTTAATCACAACTATTTTTTCTTCTATTTATTTCTGAGTTGTAATAAGTCATTAAAAATAAGCATCTATGCTCATTTTTTTAGTAAAGTTAATCACAACTATTTTTTCTTCTACTTATTTCTGAGTACTTTTTTATATATTTTTTTCTTTTCTGCTATATTTATTTTTTTCTATTTATTTTGGAGTTGTAATAAGTCATTAAAAATAAAAAAGAGGCGCAATGCTCGTTAATTAGCTTCAAGCCTTTCGGAATAGTGTAAACTGCACTACACATAGCTCCGTGCAGTCTACCCTAATCCTCAAGGCATGAAGCTAAGCAACGTGCAGGTGAGCATTGAGCCTCTTCTTCATCGTCTCTGCACTCAGGGCTTATAAACCACTGCGAGTGCCTCTCGCTTGGCGAGGTGGGACTAATTAAAAACAGCTGCAGAAATAATCAACCAAAAAGCAGCTGCAGAAAATAAATAAGTAATTAGACGGGTGCATTGGTACCGGTTGGTGGCACCAACCGGGACCAATGCCTCTCTTTAGTCCCGGTTGGTGGCACCAACCGGGACCAATGCCCCTCTTTTGTCCCGGTTTGAGGCACCAACCGGGACCAAAGGTCTCTGTTTCCCGCCCTTTGGGCTGCTGAAAAGAGGCCATTGGTCCCGGTTGGTGGCAGCAACCGGGACTAAAGGTTGCATTGGTCCCGGTTTGTGCCACGAACCGGGACCAAAGCCTTTGCTATATAAGTAGCACTTAGGAAAATTTCAGAACCGCGCATCCCCACTTCGATCTCTCCTCCTCCTCTCCCCCAACGGCGGCGAATCCATCCTCGATGCCGGCAAGCTGCCCAAGCCAGCCCTCGCCCCGCGCCGCCCGGTCCCGCGCCGCCCCGGCCCGCGCCGCC
>NC_057810.1:301962917-301969621 GCF_018294505.1 Triticum aestivum | reverse complement strand
CCCCAACGCCGCCGTCCCCTGCCGCCCTGGCCCGCGCCGCCCCGCCCCGCCCCGTGCCGCACCTGCCGTCGTCGTCGACTTGAGCAACTTTTTATGATTTTTTTAGATTTTTTTGTAGTTCATAGATTTTTTTTGTTAGATGTGTAGTTCATAGATTTTTCTGTTAGATTTTTTTTCATATTGTGTAATTAATTTGTTCATATTGTGTTAGATTTTTTTCTGTTAATAGATTTTTTTGGTGATATTATTGTTGAGGTGGTACGCCACCGTGTCAGCAAGGAGGACGAGCACGTCCTTCGCTACATGGTTGCATTGGAGGGCAGATTCGACAATACCTGGCAGGTTCTTCAGGGATCTCACTGGAGCTATGATCCTGTGATGGTTCCTTATCTTTGGGTGTCCACCACCCGCGATGATACCCGTCGGGCGCTACGGTTCTAGTTGTATTAGTGATGATATATTAGTGATAATATTCGACGATGTACAGACACCAAGAGATGATGTACTTTTGCTTATAATTATTGAATGCATGCTAATTTGAATACTACTTTATTTTATGATTTGGTTTTGCTTATTTTATGATTTGGTTTTGCTTATTGAATGCTCATATTGGAAAAGTTCTCCTTCATTCCGGTGTGCTAGACAATTTGGTGTAATAATGCACTCGGGAATGAAAGGAGGAGCTACGTATATCACCGATAGTCAACCCGTGATTAATAATAATGATCTAGTTTAATATTTGAATTATGAACATAGGCCGGAAATGTCGTACTCGGACGACGAAAACCGCCCGGGGGAGTGCGACTGGTGCCACGACGACCGAGGTATGTGCGACAGGTTCATTGAGCTAGACGAAGATCGGCGCTTCAGCATTAAGCTCGAGGAGACCTTCGATGTTCATATGGTACGCAACGACGACAATAGTTTTTTTCGTAATTAGGCACGACTTCAACTATTTTAACGTGTATTTTTTATCTTTTCCAATTCGACTAGCTTATCCCATGCTATGCAAGACGCTATGTCTTGGAGAGGATGGGTTTTGAAGACCATGAAAGTATGGAAACCAAAAAAATTATCCTAAGTACCCATCATGGTGTGGATTTTCAAGTAAAGTTGTACAATGTTGAGAGTATAACCCATTTTGGTTGCAAAAATTGGGAAGCACTTTGCAAGATGTATGGTTTTGATGAGGGTATGCTTGTCACCATGGATCTTGGTGATCCTACAATCGAGCAAGAGAGACCTTCGATTTGGGTCCTTGTGGATACACCTCCAATTCTTCCCCCATGTGAGCTTAACATAGTTATTAAGTAATTTATATTGTTTATTTCAAAATAGTTGACATCTTATTTCCATTGACAGCTTATTTTCTTTCTTCAAAGAATGTGCGGAAGATGGTAGACAAAACCCACTACACCGATGGCTCCGAATTAACTTATAGGGAGAAAAATCATCTGATCGCATTTTGTACTGATCTTGAGAATTACAATGTCTACAATCGAACTCCTCAACATTATGGTCAATACGTGCCACTAGTGCACGTGTTGAACTACGGTAACTACCATGGAGATACCCTGGTAAGATTTTTTACTATTACGACATCCATGCATCTTTTTGCACACTTCTAAAACTAGTACATCATTGCTAACTACGAAGTTATTACTATGTTTTTCAACAGATAATCCCGAATGATTGTGTGCCTCATCTGATGTATACGCACGGTACCCTTCATGTTTTGAACATACAACCAGGTCTTCCTATGAATCTCAACTGTCCATACCGGGTTTCTAAAAGAAGTGGAGACATGACAATCAAAGAATGGAAAAAATGTATGGACAATCGTAAGGAGCTTCTTCGAAGCAAAAGGCAGCGAAGGGAAAGAATTGGAGACAGGATGATCGCCATTCTTCATAATGGAGAGTCAGGGTCTATATTGTTTTATGCTATTTCACCTTAAGGGTGTTTAGGTCCTACCTGATACTGATGATCATGTGCTAAGAACAATTATGTAGGGTTGGGTTCGATGACTATGAGGATGATGATCGTATGACTTATTATTAATAACGAGTAGAAGTTGTATGATGATGCATGATTGGTAGGACTTGTTATTATAATGATGATGTATTTTGCGAGCATGCATGAGTTATTATATCAGCGGGTGAAATGAACATAGCAGCAGCATTGGTAAACCAAGGACGAAGATATAAGAGAGGACACTTCTCTCTATTAGCTAGCTAATAACAACCTAAAAATAACCCCCAAAACCCCTAAAGCAGCCACTTTTTTAAAAAAAACATCGACTTTTGGTCCCGGTTGGTGCCACCAACCGGGACCAAAGGCCCCCCTGACTGGGCTCGGCGCACCGGCCACGTGGAGGCACATCTGTCCCAGTTCGTGTTTGAACCGGGACTAAAGGGTGGAGGTATTAGTAAAGACCCAATAGTCCCGGTTCATGAACCGGGACTAAAGGCCCTTACGAACCGGGACAAATGCCCCCTTTTCTACTAGTGTACATTAAAGATGTCATCTACTTAGTTTAGACATGCTTTATGTCAATGCCATCTGTTTAGTTTCTTTATCGTATATGTGAATCATGCAATGCCATCTTGTTTAGCCAGGCATCATATATGTGAATTTTGCAATGCCACCCTGGTTAGCCAGTCATCTTATATGTGAATTATATCATGCCATCACTTTTTTATTACGTGTTAAATTTGTCAACAATTTTAGTGCATTCAATTACTCTTCCTGTGCATCAGCCATTCGGCACGGTCATGGAAAAATCTGGAGTGGAAACAAGGTCTTCAGAGCAGACAATGCTATCTGATGAAGCGCATGTCTTGCTGGTTACCGATAGCTCCTTAGAGGAGGATTCAGAGACAGATGACCAGTCATATTTCCCCCCCGAGGTGCATGCCCTAACTTGGCAGGGTTATGTTGCTCATATCGTGCGTATGGTATCTTGCATTGCTATGTCATTTGCTTAGTTTAGACATGTTTTGTGTGAATGCCACCTGTTTAGTGTCTAATTACCATATATGTGAATTATGCAATGCCATCTTGTTGCAAGACATTATATATGTGAATTATGCAATGTTATCTTGTTGCAAGGCATTATGTATGTGAATTATGCAATGCCATGATGTTTAGGCAAGCGTCATATATGTGAATTATATCATGTCGTCCTTTTTTGTATTTCTCATTGCTTTTGTCGACAATGTTTGTATATTCAACTGCTCTTCCTGTGCACCGGCGATTTGAATTGGTGATGGAGAAATCTAGAGTGAAAACAAGGTCTTCAGAGCAGACAATGCTACCTGCTGAAGCAGATATCTTGCTGGTTACAGATAGCTCTTCGGAGGAGGATTCAGAGGCAGATGACCAGTCCTATTATCCCCCTGAGGTGTATGCTCAAACTTGGCAGGGTTATATTACTCATATAATGCATATGTTGTAGTGCAATGCTTAGTTTTTACATCATATACACAATATTGAATGCCATCTCCTTAGTTGACACATCATATATGCGATTGTCCTCTGCTCACTTCCTTAGTATATAAATCATATATTTGAATTATGTCATGCCATGATGTTTACATAGACAGCATGTATCTGAATTATGGCATGCCAACCCATTTTCTAAAGACATAATATAGTTATATCATCTCATCATGTTTACATAGTCATCATATTTTAAATTATGTCATTCTGTCAGTGAATTATATCATGCCATCATGTTTCCATCGACGGCATGTTTGTGATTTATGGCATGCCAACCACTTTAATAGACACATCATATAGTTATATCATGTCATCCTGTTTACATAGTCATCATATTTTGAAGTATGTCATTCTATCCTGTTTAGTTAGCCATCATACATGTGAAATTGTGTCATGCTATCCTATTTAATTAGCCATCATATATGTGAAATTATGTCCTGCAATTCTATTTGCTTAGACAACATAAATGTGAATTATTTCATGCCCTGTTTTCTTCCCTACTATCCATTGCACCTGTCTATCTTACAATGTTTGTACATTCAATTACTTTTCTTGTTTATCAGCCATTTCAATTGGAGGGAGTGATGGTAGTATCTGTGGGAGTAAAAACACGATCTTCATAAAAGATCGTGCTACCTGTCGATGCAGATAGAACCACGGTTGTACTTGCCCAAGAACCCGCCCCACCACACATAACCCACACTCATGCAGATTGTACCCCTACCCACTTGGACAGAGAACCAGCTACACCCCTTCTAACCCCAACCCCAGAAGATAGACACCCAGTTCCCATTGACACAACACCGTCTCCACCACAGAGCACCCAAACATGAGCAGTTAGTAAGGCAACTGTAGTGCCCAAAGCACGAGGACCACCACTCCGAACCCGAAGTCAATTCTTAAAGCAGAAGAATAATTGTTCTCAGGTCAGGTTCCGTAGCTATAGTTCATACTACTTTGCTCTTGCATCACTGTATTTACTGATACCAACTAATTTCAAATTTGAAGGATGCAATTGAAACTCCAATGGCGCAACAGGTATGTTTTAAACATGTTTCTTAAACGTGTTTAGCTGTTTGCTATTGTAACTTGCTCTATGATTATTTCAGTTTCAATTGAATAAACAGTTATGTTCTCATGCCATGCACATTACAAGTGTGGTTATTGTTGTGTAGTTTCCCACACTTATATTCTGTCTATGCTGCTTTGTCTTAAATAGATATGATTTGAACTGCATCTATCTTGATTTGGCAACATAAACTAGAATGATATAGACCATACAGTGACCATACGACATAGATATATGTTTGTTTCATGCTGTTATCCTGTCCACCTTACTACTGAACTAGTTTACCAAAATGAGTTTCATATACTACATTGTGAACCTGAGATGTGTTTGTTTGTTTCTCTTTTAGAACGAGGATAAAATATTGGAGAAGAGTACCCCGTTATGCAATGGTAAAGGAAGTAATGCAGATAAGGTTCAAGATAGTGAGACATCCCTGTTGGTCTCCAAGAAAGCTGATAAAAACTATATTGAAGACATTGAGACAACCCCAAAGTCCTGTCTTGATGTAGTGTTCAAGTTATTGGCTACCACTGCTGGCACCAGCTCTTCGAACTCATTGCCTGAATCGGTTCGGCTTCTTGATTCTCAACTTCAAGTTGAAAGACATCGATCAGATGTTATGCGACAGGAAGCCGAAGTACTTAGGAAGTCCCTGCAAAATTCAGATGCATATTTTCTAGTGCAACAGCAAGTGCTGGAGGACTTAAGCGCCAAACAAGAGAAAGTTAATAAGCTTGCTAAGCATCTTGCCAGCATTATGGGTACCCAGGATATTGTTTCTTGAGCTCTTCTAAAGTGGTTTCATTTTTGGACTTGTTTTGTTGCGGCGTTTATATGCTGCTGTGTTCCCTATATTTGCATTGGTGGCAAACTTTGATGCCCAGTGGATGTAATATGTGTAATAGTCGTGATAGCCCAGTGTAAGTTGCTTGCTTATTTATTTTCTTATTGTCTTGTTTATTTCTTTGCTTGTAGTCAGTGCAGTTCACTACAAGAAACAGGTAATTTGCCGTCTGTGGATTACAGACGGCAAAGATTTTGCCGTCAGGAAGCAGACGGCAAAGTCAGACGGCAAAGATAAGTCGGCAAAGAGTACTTTGTCATCAGCTTTTCATCGGCCAGACGGCAAAGACTTTGCCATCAGCTGAATCTTCTTCGTCGTCAGCCTTATAAATCACAGACGGCAAAGAAATGTAGTTTTGCCGTCAGCCAAACTACAGGTTTGCCGTTAGCTATTCGCGTCTTTGCCGTCAGCCTCGTATATCACAGATGGCAAAGAAAAGGATCATTTTAAAAAAAACACCAGCGTTGCTCCCGAGCGATGCGGTCAACTCATGCGAGTGCACTGCTTATCTTTCTTGTTTTTTAACAGGGAAAGGCCCATCCGTGTGTAGTGCCTTCCACTCAACATTAGGGAAATACAAAATGCAAATATGACCCAAAAAACCTAAAGTTACAGAGTAGTCCTAGAAATTAATACAAAGGACCCTAACAAGTAAGACCCAAAAGCAATCGGGTCCTTCTTTTCTACTGCGGTTCTCTGCCCGCCCCGCCGTGCAGTCCGACGCTCGCCTCGCCGCTCTGCCGTTCTTCTCCCCGCGCCGCCGCCCGACCCTGCTCAGCCGTGCAACTCTGGCCCAGCCGCGCTCGGGAGCTGACTCGCTCCAGTGCCCCGGGGAGGCACGCGAGAGAGGTAGGGGATGGCCCTGATCAGCCGCACAACTCCGGTGCAGCCGCGCTCGGGAGCTGTCTCGCTTCGGCGCCGCGGGGACGCATGCGAGGGAGGTCGTGGATGGCGAGGTGGAGCTCGCGAGGCGGAGCGCAGGACCGGCGGGTGAGGAGGAGCTCAGGGTGTGGACGGGCTCCGCTGCGCGGCCGGAGGGGCTGGGGTGTGCATGGCCGGCCGGTGAGGACGAGCTCGCGAGGGGTGAACCTTCACGCGGCGCTGGACGGGGCATGGGGCTGCTCGGGGATGAGCGGCCGTTGGTCGGGGGCGCCGGACGGGTGGGCGGTGCTGGACGGGGGCGCCGGACTGGCGGGCGGTGCTGGACGGGGGCGCCGGACGGGCGGGCACTGGACAGGGCATGGGGCTGCTCGGGGATGAGCGGCCGCTGGTCCGGGGCACCGGACAGGC
>NC_057810.1:301931073-301962509 GCF_018294505.1 Triticum aestivum | reverse complement strand
ATGAGGCATCGAGGCAGCACGGGGGAGAAGGAGGGAATCATGGGTGGGGCAGGTACGGGCGTGGGGTCATGGGTTGGGGCGTGTGCATCGTGGGGTGGGTTGGGGCGTGTGCGTCGTGGGGTGGGTTGGGGCGTTCGTATGCCGGTCGTGAGTGGGTGGGATGTGCGTCTCAGATGCTGCCAAGTCATCAATCCGTGTAATGAATCCGCGTGATGTGCTTCTTCTTTGCCGTCTGTGAAAACAAATACAAACGGCAAAGAGCTTAATTCGTTGTCTGCCAAAAAAATACACACGGCAAAGATTTTTTGCTGTCTACGAAAACAAACACAGACGGTATAGATTCTTTGCCGTCTATGATTTTTGTTGGAGACGGCAAAGTAAGCTCTTTGTCGTCTGTATTTTTATTCGCAGACAGCAAAGTTTATTTTGCCATCAGTTTTTCTTTGCCGTCTACTAATGACGGTAAATCCTTTCTTTGCCGTCTGCCCGACGAAAAGCTGACGGCAAAGACGTCTCCTGGCGGCAAATTAGCTATTTCCCGTAGTGGTTCTTTTTCCGCAGTTTGCTAGTCGCTGCAATAACCTATTTTTTAAAACTAGGCCACAATAACCATGGGCTACATATTTACTGTAGTTACCTTTTCCCTCCTACAGGTCGTAGAAACAATGGGCTTTCTACGTGTCGTAGACACAATGGGCCTTCTACGGGCTGTATCATCAATGGGCCTTATACGGGCCGTATGATTGATTGGCCAAACATGGGCCAATAACAGACCGCATTATGGTCGTAAACGGGCTAGAGTTGGAATCGTCTGTTCATGGGCCGACCATCGGTCGTATTTGATGACGCTATGAAAACGGCCCAACGTAATAACGGGCCACAAAACGGGCCGACTATAACCTCGGGTTGAATTTAGGCCACAACAGAAAATGACACTAACGGGCCGTAAGTAAACGAATGCTGGAAATGAGCCCAAGAGTAAATGGGCTCTGAGAAGACCGAAAGATAACATGGGCTGGAAACGGCCCAACGGAATAATGGGCCGTTAATGGGTATAAAGTTATACACTGTTCATTACGGGCCAGTTTCACCACGGGCCATTAATGGGTATAAAGTGATACACTATTCACTGCCGGCCAGTTTCACCACGGGCCGTTGATGGGCCAAGAGTTATAAAGGGCCTCATATGGGCCGAAAGACGTCATGAGCCATACATGGGCCAGAAGTGAAAATGGGCTAGAATCATATTGGATGGCCCAAATGACGCTACTGGGCCTAATTCGGATAGGGCGTCACGGGCCTTGGGTTAGCGGGCTGTAAATGGGCTATATGCGAACAAGCCGTTAACAGGCTTTCCATGGGCCGGGCCGCCACCTTTTGACCAAGTCAAATGGGCTGTCCTTTTCACAGGAATGGGCCTCTATTGGGCTGTGCCACGTGTCGACGTATCATAGGCGCCTTCAGTCCAATGAGTGGATGACATCTGTCCCAATGATGAGCCGACACGTGTTTCTTCCAGCCAATGATGATTTTACATGTGGAAAATCCCCATTGGTCGGGGCTATTAACGGGTTATCGGATCCAAAACCCGACCCAATAGCTTAACGGCTTTCCGTTACGGTGGATGCCACGTGTCAGTCACCCTTGACGAAAGCACTTCTGTGACGCACGATTTATCGTCATGGAAGTGGACACTTCCGTGATGATAATTTTGGTAATGTCATGGAACACTTCTACGGCAGCACAGGTATGACTATCTTGATTCTATCATAAAATCGTCATGGATGTACATGCATGAAAAAAACACGACCTACTGTGACAAACACATATCATCACGGAAGTGTATTTTTTTTGTAGTGTCATCACTCCAAGCTATCAGATTTTCAAAGGACCAAGCCTCCCAGTTTCAGTCAGGCCATTGATCCCTTGGATGCAGATGATTGGTTGAGAACTATGGAGAAGAAGCTTGAGGTTGCTCGTACTGATGAAGGAGATAATGTTCCATTTGTAACACATTATCTTTAAGGCGCTGCTGCCATATGGTGGGAAAATGAAAGATCCATGTGGTCTGCTGATGAAGAAATTACCTGGTCAAGATTCAAGGAACGATTCCAGAAATACCATATCCCTACGGGAATTATGAAGACTAAGCAGCGTGAATTTCTCGCGCTCCTCCAAGGAAGTCAGTCTGTGGGAGAATATTTGCAGAAATTCAATCATTTGTCACGTTACTCTCTGTATGACGTGGCCACTGAAGAAAGAAAGATTGACAGATTTCTTGGTGGATTAAACCCGGAACTCTGGTGTACACTCAGCATGTTCGATTTCCCCGACTTCCAAACCCTGGTGAACAAGGCTTTCATTGATGAAAGAGAGCACAAGCTTGTATTGTATAATAAGTCTGCCAACAACAATCACAAGCGCAAGTTTGAGCCAGGGAAGGAAATACAACCAGTGCAGAAGGCTCGTACCTGGCAACAGACTTAGGTAGCATACAAGCCCAATTGGCAACAAAATGTTAACTAGACCACCACCCAAGTCAAGAATAACGTACCCAACTCAATGCAAGAGGAGCGTCTGCGCAGCAATTCTTGTTATAGTTGTGGGCAAACCAGACATTATGCCAAACAGTGTCCCAAGAACAATCGGACAAATGCTATATTCAGGCCACAAGTCCATTATATGGAGGCATGCCTGAACCAGCACGACATCACGGGATACGTTCATCACATCTCCGCCGATGAAGTCCAAGAGAACCCCGAAGTCGTCATTGGTATGTTCTCTATTAATAACATACCTGCAGTGATTTCATTTGACTCTGGGGCTTCCCACTCTTTTATTTCTCGGAGTTTTGTTGCCTAAAACAAATTTCCTTGTTCGCTTTTGGGCAATAATATGCTGGTACAAACCCCGGGATCTCTAATCAGGAGCAATCTAGTCTGCCGCAACCTGGATGTCAATATCAATGGAGTCTGTTTTCCAACTTCTTTGATACTTTTCAAGTCTGATAAGTTGGATGTTATCTTGGGTATGAATTGGCTGACCCAGTATCAAGTGTGCATAAATTGTGCGACCCGAGAAGTCACTTTGACCAGCCAAGAAGAATAGACTACAAAATTTTATGCTCGCACAAGCATACCCTCAAAGGAAATGGTCTTCACAGCAGTGGCTGAATTGGAATTAATTCCGGTGGTCAGCGAGTTTCCTGATGTATTTCCAGAAGAACTGTCAGGCATGCCACCTGATCGAGAGCTTGAGTTTGCAATACATCTTGTGCCCGGGACCACACCAATATACCAGAATTATTACCGAATGCCTTCATCAGAATTAGTGGAACTAAAGAAACAGCTTGATGAAATGCTCCAGAAAGGATATATCTGTCCCAGCTCTTCACCATGGGGATCACCTGCTATCTTCGTGGACAAGAAAGATGGTAGCCTCCGCATGTGTGTGGATTACCGTCAGCTACATGATGTCACAATCAAAAACAAATATCCACTGCCAAGGATTGATGACCTGTTTGATCAGCTCAGTGGGGCCAAGGTATTCTCCAAGATTGATTTACGGACTGGATACTATCAGCTCAAAATTAAAAAGGAGGATATTCCTAAGACCGCGTTTACCACTCGATACGGTCTTTATGAATATATAGTTATGTCGTTTGGCCTCACCAACGCCCCTGCCTTCTTCATGCATATGATGAACAAAGTATTCATGGACTTCCTCGATAAGTTCGTGGTAGTCTTCATCGATGATATACTTATTTACTCAAGAAGTGAAGAAGAGCATAAGGAACACCTCCGAGCAGTGTTACAACGACTCCGTGAGCATCAGTTATACGCCAAATTCAGTAAATGTGAGTTCTAGCTCAAGCAAGTTGGATTTCTTGGACATGTGCTATCCACCGAAGGTATAGCCGTGGACCCGAGCAAAGTAAAGGATGTACTCGATTGGTTGCCACCCACAACCGTATCTCAGATCCGGAGTTTTCTTGGATTAGCCGGATATTACTGCCGTTTCATTGAAGGGTTTTCCAAGATTGCTAAACCCATGACAGAGCTACTCAAAAAGGACAAGAAGTTTGAATGGACTGAGGACTGTGAGAAAAGTTTCACTGAGTTAAAGAGACGGCTGACAACTACACCGGTATTAACTCTTCCAGATATCTACCTCAGTTTTGATGTGTATTGCGACGCTTCCAGGTGAGGACTGGGATGCGTACTTATGCAAGACGGCAAGGTAGTAGCTTACGCCTCACGACAGCTACAACCCCACGAGGGAAATTATCCTACACATGATTTGGAATTGGCCGCGGTGGTTCATGCTTTAAAAATTTGGAGACACTATCGCATCGGGAAAAGGTGCCAATTTTTTACCGATCACAAAAGCCTCAAGTACATATTTACTCAGCCAGATTTAAATCTCCGTCAACGAAGATGGCTTGAGTTGGTCAAGGATTATGACCTTGGAATAAATTACCGCCCGGGTAAGGCCAACGTGGTTGCCGATGCACTCAGTCGAAAGCCCGTCAAATTAAATGTCATATTGGAATCTTTGCCTCCTGAACTTAAAGAAGAGATTGCTCAGCTCAACCTGGTCATAGTTGAGGTTGGCCTTGCTAATGTTTTGGAAGTTACCCCCACACTTGAGGAAGAGATCTGCAAGGCCCAGCCAGACGACGCCGATCTTCAGAAACGTGCCAAGCATGTGGTGGCAAATCAGACTTCCGATTTCTTGAAGGATCAGTTTGGTACCCTCCGATTCTGGGGAAGGATTTGTGTGCCCAATCAAGCGGATTTAAAGCAGAAGATCCTGTCAGAAGCCCACGAATCCTCGTATTCAATTCACCCTGGAGGTACGAAAATGTACAAAGACCTTCGACAAATATTCTGGTGGGATGGAATGAAGAAAGACATTGCTTATTTCGTGGCCTGTTGCGACATATGCAACAAAGTGAAGGCAGAACATCAGAAGCCAGCCATCACAATGGAAATGGGATGATGTCTATATGGACATCATCACAGGACTACCTAAGACCCGACGGAGCAATGATGCAATCTGGGTCATAGTGGATACATTAACCAAGGTAGCCCACTTCATCCCGATCAGAACCTCATATCGAGCAGATGAGCTAGCATAATTGTATGTATCCAGAATAGTCAGTCTGCATGGAGTCCCCCGAACCATCACTTCTGACCGAGGTTCACCTTTTACCTCTGCTTTTCGGTCCCGTCTCCATCAAGCCTTAGGGACAGAATTGAAATACAGTACCGCTTATCATCCTCAGACTGATGGACAGACAAAGCGGGTAAGTCAATACTCGAAGATATGTTGTGAGCCTGTGCTTTGGCCCAAGGCCCAAATTGGGAAGACTATTTGCCGTACGCCGAGTTCTCGTATAACAATAGCTTCCAGGCCAGTTTAAAGATGTCACCGTATGAAGCTTTGTATGGCCGTAAAGGCCGCACTCTGTTAAATTGGTCCCAAACCGGAGATAGCCGTATTTTCGGAATGGATCTCATGCTGGAAGCCGAGAAGCAAGTCAAGGAAATCATAGACCGATTGCAGTTGGCCAAATCTCCACAGAAAAGCTATTATGATGCAAAGCACCGACAGATCAGTTTTGAACCCGGAGAACATGTATACCTTCGAGTCACGCCTATGAAAGGTATCAAGAGATTTCAGACTCGTGGAAAATTGGCACCCAGATTTATTGGTCCATTTCCCGTTATGACACGAGTGGGTGTTGTTGCATATCAGTTGGAGTTACCCCCTGAATTGTCGGACATGCACAACGTGTTCCATGTTTCACAATTACGGTGATGCATATCGCCGCCTGAGAAAAAGACTGATTTGACAGAAATAGAGCTGGCAAGGGATTTAACCTATGAAGAGAGGCCAGTCAAAATTTTGGATCAGATGGAAAGAGTCACTCGCAGTAAAGCATGGAAGTTTTACAAAGTCCAATGGAAGCATCACACAGAGTCAGAATCAACATGGGAATCAGAAGAATTTCTAAGGGCACATTATCCAGAATGGTTTTTCCACGCAACCGAATCTTGAGGACGAGATTCATTCTAAGTGGGGGAGGTTTGTGACAGCCTGGTTTTTGCCCTCTCTTCTTTGCCTGGTTTTCAGTTGATTTGGATTTGAGTTTGGAGTTTTTGAATCATTTTATTTGGACTTAACCACTTGGGTACCCCCTTGACTTTCACCCAAGCGCTTCAACTCCTTCTCGAACCATCACTCCATCTCTGGATCATCTCAAAATATCACTTGGAATATTTTTGTTAAATGAAAAATATTCATTTTGCCCTCATAAACCCTAGCTAGCCCTTTGTGCTCCAAAGCACCCCTAATTTTTCTTGCCCATAAAATCCTGAGAAAAATCCCAATTATTCTTTGAACCCTATGGCACCTTTCTGAGCAAAAATATTTCATCACTTTTTGGAATATTTTGGCTATAGAAAATATTTTCATTTCTGGACAGAAATGGTAGTTTCTACAGCAACTACCATTTTACTAGCTCCATTGTAGCTGGTTTTTCTTGTGCATCTTCACCTTAGTAAGTGTTGGCTAGCCTCCAAAGCCCAGCCCTCAACTCCCAGTGGTTTGACCATAGTAACCCTCCAAAGTTACTATCCAGAAACTTACTTGGAGTACAAATTCATTTCTACTGCACCTGGAATCCAACCCAATCGTGGTAACACTCACAACTACCATGGACTACACGCCAGACATGAAGTTTGCGCTTAGGTTGGCCTGATGTCATAGTTCACGCGGTGACCGCGTTCGTCCAGGCGTGCTGGCATGCAAAACACGCGCTCTAAGTGTCACCAAGCGCTCTGTTGCGCGCGTGCTCGCTGCCCAGCCTGCCCGAGCGTGCCAAACCGTGCCACCATCTCCGTCTCCACCCACTTAACTCCCCCTGGCACTCGCCGATGCTGGAGCTCGCCGCAGCAGGCATGGGAACGGTCCGACCAACGCCACAGTGTGCGGCGCATTGTGCTCGTCGTCTCCCCCCTCGCCCCTGTGCTCGTCCGCGCTCGCCAATAGTTCCCGTGTCAGCTCCGTCCTCTTCCCCCTCTCTCACTGACGCCGTTCATCGTCGGGCGCCGTGGATAGGTGTCCTCCGGCGGAGCCCGAACCCCCCTCACCGCTCGCCTTTAAATACGGCCACCTCCAGCCTCCTCGAACACCCGCATCCACTCCCACACACCCCACAAGCTAGTAGAAAGCCGCAGCCCGGCCGGGCAGGCTGCGGGCTGCCATCCCCGAGCTCGAGCTCGTTGGCGATCCCCTCGGGTCATCCCCGTAGCTCCAGCCCCTCCCAGGCTAGGGCAACCCTGTCAGGGCCTCCGCCACTCTCCGGTGGAGCCGTTCCGCCCTGTTGGAGCCCCTGGAGCCGCCCCTAGCCACTGTCGTCTTCGTCTTCGGCGACCGCTGCCCTCTGCCTCCACTGGAGAGGCTATTTCCGACACCGTCCGACCACCCCTAGCCACACTATGGGTACGGGTAGGTGCGCCTCCATCTTCTCTTTCGATTCCCCCCTCTTGTTTTGTCCCAAGAGCCCTTGCCGCCGGCGTGCGCTCCAGCGAAGCTCCGCCACTCCCTGTTTCCCTCTCCCCCTCCTACTCACCTGACTTGCGAGGCCCGCTAGTCAGCCACTCTGTACGCACGCGAAGCGGTACGAGTGGTGGCGCCCTGGGCTTTTACGCCTTCGACGTCACCCCCTAGTCTGTTTAATTTTTATTCAAATTTCATTTAAATCCAGAGAACTTCAAGTGGCCATAACTTTTTATCTATAAGTCCAAATGCATTGATTCTTTTGGCATTGTGTTCTTTGTCCAAAAATCTAGCAGCTCCCAAAAGATGGGATTTTTCCCTGCTGTCTAGATTTTCTGGTAAATTTCAGAAGGTTTCTTGATGTTTTCTTTCTGTGTTTTTATTTATTTTCAGAAGAGCAGGCTTGTCTTGAGGATCACCAGGAGGCTTGTGAACCTCATCTGCACTAAGGCAAGCCACAGCAACAATTTCATTGTGCCACTTCAATATTTGTGAGTTTCCTACTTGAAATAATGATTATTCATGCATTTAAATTATTAATATGTTAATTATATTCTGTTAGATGCTTGTTATAGTAAAAATGCTTGATTTACAGAAAGTTTGTAGTGAACCTAGTTGATAAGATAACAAGAATTTAGTTATGAGTAATGAGAAGGTAATATGGTTATGGAGATAAATAATTAGTGAAATTATTTTTGCATGATAAAAAATGATGAATTTGCTAGAAAAGATTCTGGTTAAAGTGAAGTTTGATCTTAACCAGAGGAGTATCATGAGTTGTGATTGCTCAGCGAGAGCGTAGTTGACTCGGTTATTTTCGTGGATATGTGATGCATATGTTGGTGATGCATGTCATGGCATTGTGACGTCGGTTACTTTCACTTTAAGTTGAACCCGATGATAACTCAACTTGAATATGTTGTTGACCGGGTCATGGTGCTGCTGAAATGAGTCTTTCCCAATGCAACCACATTTGCCGGTATGGGAAGGCCTTAATTCATTTCATGGTCGTGCCTCTGGTCGGTGCCTCAATCTAGGGAAGGTTATGGGCATGTTGTACCCTGGCCCGGTAAGCAGGCATAACCTTGTGAGCCCGTTGTTAAGTTTTTGGTACCGGGTCCCAGAGTGGATCGTGGCCACGATGGTGGTTGTTATGTCTTGAGGTAGACACGGGGCCACCCAGGACTAGCCCGATGGGGATTGAGTCGGAGTGGCCGGGAGAGTGTCATGGCAATGGAATGGTTTCGTTGGAATGTCGTTGGTCCACCCGAATGGGAGTGCGAGGCCATGGGTTCCGTGGTGTGGGTCCAGTGCGCTACCTCTGCAGAGTGTATTAATCTACCAATAGCCGAGTCCATGGTTAAGGACACGCTTGAAAGTAGGGTACACCATGGGTCAACATTTAATGAATTTTGCACACTAAGTATGAAGTTTGCGTTGTGGTGGTGGCGGAAAGGCCATCGTGTTGAGTTGGACCAGATGTGGTCGTGGTTGTGATCGCTGTAAGGATCACGAGCCATTTATTGGTCGTGGTTGTGATCGCCATAAGGATCACGAGCCATTTATTAGTTGTGGTTGTGATCGCCGTAAGGATCACGAGTTTGTCTCTGTGTTCAACATGTTTGTGATTGGAAATGATCATGTTCGGTAAGCCAGTCCGAGGGACAATTATCGCCAGAGCATGGGCACAGCATGTTTGATATATATATACATATATATATATATATATATATATATATTGTTGCATTGTTATTAATCGGTTAATTTTCATGATATTGTTTGTCATTATGTTTATGCTTGTTGTGAGCTTGCAAGTACATTCAATGTACTGACCTGGCATGTCATGCCAGATTTCAGGAAAGTCCCGTTGGAGAGGAGAGCTGTCCGAGTCTAGATCGTGTCCACATCAGTGTTCCTGTGCTATGGAGTTCCGCTACGACGTTGTTCCACTGTCGCGTAGTTGTCATGATCGAGGCCCCTTTATGTTCACTAAATAATGTACATATTGTTTATACACACCGTGTGTGCCGCTTGGCCTCGCTAACTGTTGTAATATAAACTCTGATCCGCTAGCATCAACAAAGTGGTTCTTTTCTGTACCAAGTTGTTGTGTGTTGCCAGAAGACAAGGTCTCTAGGTTGGCAATGCATGGTAAACCGGTTGCTTTGAGCCGGGGTGCCACACCGCACACGGCTGGGAATCAATATTTTATGTTCTTGGCGCCTCGCCCCTTCATATATATAGGTGGGAGGGAGAGGGAGCATCCGTAGGAATCCTACTTGGGGCCCTAGTGCAATTCCCCCCCCCCTACCATATCTTCCGGAGGGGGAAGGAACGAGGAGGGAGGAGAGAAGGAAGGGGGAGGCTGAATCCCTCCCCTTCCTTTCACTCTTCTCCTCTTTTCTTCCCCTCCTATTTCGGCATACATGGGGCGCACCAGCCCCTCAGGGGCTGGTCTGTCCCCTTCTTGGCCCATTAGGCCCATGTAGTTGCCAGGGGGATGCCCGGAACCCCTTCCGGTGACCCGGTATGTACCTGGTACCCCCAGAACACTTCCGTTGTCCAAATACTACCATCCTATATTTCAATCTTTACCTCTCGACCATTTCGAGACTCCTCGTCATGTAGGTGATCTCATCCGGGACTCCGAACAACATTAGGTCACCAAATCTCATAACTCATATAATACAAAATCATCATCAAACGTTAAGCGTGCGGACCCTATGAGTTCGAGAACTATGTAGACATGACCGAGACACCTCTCCGGTCAATAATGAATAGTAGAACATAGATGCTCATATTGGCTCCCACATATTCTATGAAGATATTTATCGATCGAACAGTTATGACAACATACGTTATTCCCTTTGTCATCGGTATGTTACTTGCCCGAGATTCGATCGTCGGTATCTTCATACCTAGTTCAATCTTGTTACCGGCAAGTCTCTTTACTCGTTTCGTAATGCATCATCCTGCAACTAACTCATTAGTCACTTTGCTTGCAAGGCTTCTTATGATGTGCATTACCGAGAGGGCCCAGAGATACCTCTCCAATACTCGGACTGACAAATCCTAATCTCGGTCTATGCCAACCCAACAAACACCTTCGGAGATACGTGTAGAGCATCTTTATAATCACCCAGTTATGTTGTACCATTTGATAGCACACAAGGCATTCCTCCGGTATCCGGGAGTTGCATAATCTCATAGTCAGAGGAATATGTATTTAACATGAAGAAAGTAGTAGCAATAAAACTGAATGATCATTATGCTAAGCTAAAGGATGGGTCTTGTCCATCACATCATTCTCCTAATGATGTGATACCATTCATCAAATGACAACACATGTCTATGGCTAGGAAACTTAACCATCTTTGGTTAACGAGCTACTCAAGTAGAGGCATACTAGGGACACGGTTTTTTGTCTATATATCCACACATGTATCAAGTTTCCGGTTAATACAATACTAGCATGAATATAAAACATTTATCATGATATAAGGAAATATAAAATAACAATTGTATTATTGCCTCTAGGGCATATTTCCTTCAGTCTCCCACTTGCACTAGAGTCAATAATCTAGTTCAGATCGCCATGTGATTTGGCACAATAGTTAACATCTTTATGTGATTAACACCCATAGTTCACATCGCCATGTGACCAATACCCAAAGGGTTTACTAGAGTCAATAATCTAGTTCACGTCTCTATGTGATTAACACCCAAAGTGTACTAAGGTGTGATCATGTTTTGCTTGTGAGAGAAGTTTAGTCAACGAGTCTGCCACATTCAGATCCGTATGTATTTTCCAAATTTCTATGTCTACAATGCTCTGCATGGAGCTACTCTAGCTAATTGCTCCCACTTTCAATATGTATCCAGATCGAGACTCCGAGTCATATGGGTCAGTGTTAAAGCTTTCATCGACATAACCCTTTACGACGAACCCTTCGTCACCTCCAAACCGAGAAACATTTCCTTAGTCCTTTAAGGATAATTTTTGACCGCTGTCTAGTGATCTACTCTTGGATCACTATTGTACCCCCTTTCCAAACTCATTGGCAAGGCACACAATAGGTCTGGTATACAACATGGCATACTTTATAGAACCTATTACTGAGGCATAGGGAATGACTTTCATTCTCTCTCTATCTTCTGTCGTGGTCGGGCTTTGAGTCTTACTCAGCTTCACACCTTGCAATACAGACAAAACTCTTTCTTTGACTGATTCATTTTGAACATCTTCAAAAGTTTGCCAAGGTATGTGCTTTGTGAAAGTCCTATTAAGCGTCTCAATCTATCCCTATAGATCTTGATGCCCAATATGTAAGTAGCTTCATTGAGGTCTTTCATTGAAAATTCTTATTCAAATATCCTTATATGCTATCTAGAAATTCTATATCATTTCCAATCAACAATATGTCATCCACATATAATATCGGAAATGTTACAAAGCTCCCACTCATTTTCTTGTAAATACAAGCTTCGATGTAAGTCTGTATAAAACCATATGCTTTGATCACTTCATCAAAGCATATATTCCAACTCCGAGATGCTTGCACCAATCCATAGATGGATCGCTGGAGCTTGCACACCTTGTTAGCACCTTTAGGATCGACAAAACCTTCTGGTTGCATCATATACAACTCTTCTTTAAGAAATTCATTAAGGAATGTAGTTTTGACGTCCATTTACCAGATTTCATAATCATAAAATGCGGCAATTGCTAACATGATTCGGACAGACTTTAAGCATCGCTACGGGTGAGAAAGTCTAACCCTAGTCAACTCCTTGAACTTGTCGAAAACCTTTTCCGACAAGTTGAGCTTTATAGACATTAACATTACCATCTGCGTCAGTCTTCTTCGTGAAGATCCATTTATTCTCTATGGGTCGCCGATCATCGGGCAAATCCACCAAAGTCCATACTTTGTTCTCATACATGGATCCTATCTCAGATCTCATGGCCTTAAGCCATTTATCAGAATCTGGGCTCATCATAGCTTCTTCATAGTTCGTAGGTTCGTCATGGTCAAGTAACATGACTTCCAGAACAGGATTGTCGTACCACTCTGGTGCACATCATGCTCTGGTTGACCTACGAGGTTCTGTAGTAACTTGATCTGAAGTTTCATGATCATTATCATTAGCTTCCTTTCTAGTTGGTGTAGGCATCGCGGGAACGGATTTCTCGGATGAGCTGCTTTCCAAATTGAGAGAAGGTACAATTACCTCATCAAGTTCTACTTTCCTCCCACTCACTTCTTTCGAGAGAAACTCCTTCTCTAGAAAGGTTCCATTCTTGGCAACAAAGATCTTGCCTTCGGAACTGTGGTAGAAGGTGTACCCAATTGTTTTCTTAGGGTATCCTATGAAGATGCACTTCTCCGATTTGGGTTCGAGCTTATCAGGTTGAAGCCTTTTGACATAAGCATCGCATCCCCAAACTTTAAGAAACGACAGCTTAGGTTTATTGCCAAACCACAGTTCATACGGTGTCATCTCAATGGATTTTGACGGTGCCCTGTTTAATGTGAATGCAACTGTCTCTATTGCAAAACCCCAAAACTATAGTGGTAAATCGGTAAGAGACATCATAGATCGCACCATATCTAATAAAGTACGGTACGATGTTCGGACACACCATTACACCGTGGTGTTCCAGGTGGCGTGAGTTGTGAAACTATTCCACATTGTTTTAAATGAAGGCCAAACTCGTAACTCAAATATTCACCTCCGCAATTAGATCGTAGAAACTTTATTTTCTTGTTACGATGATTCTCCACTTCACTCAGAAATTCTTTAAACTTTTCAAATGTTTCAGACTTGTGTTTCATTAAGTAGATATACCCATATCTGCTCAAATCATCTGTGAATGTCAGAAAATAATGATACCCGCTGTGAGCCTCGACACTCATCGGACCACATACATCAGTATGTATTATTTCCAATAAGTCATTTGCTCGCTCCATTGTTCCGGAGAACGGAGTTTTAGTCATCATGCCCATGAGGCATGGTTCGCAAGTATCAAATGATTCATAATCAAGTGATTCCAAAGGCCCATCAGCATGGGGTTTCTTCATGCGCTTTATACCAATATGACCTAAACGGCAGTGCCATAAATATTTTACACTATCATTATCAACATTACATCTTTTGGCATCAATATTATGAATATGTGTATCACTACGACCAAGATTCAATAAACCATTGGCATTGGGTGTATGACCATAGAAGGTTTTATTCATGTAAACAGAATAACAATTATTCTTTGTCTTAAATGAATAACGGTATTGCAATAAACATGATCCTATCTTGTTCAGGCTCAACGCAAACACCAAATAACATTTATTTAGGTTCAATACTAATCCCGAAAGTATAGGGAGTGTGCGATGATGATCATATCAATCATGGAACCACTTCCAACACACATTGTCACTTCACCCTCAACTAGTCTCCATTTATTCTGCAACTCCTATTTCGAATTACTAATCTTAGCAACCGAACATGTATCAAATACCCAGGGGCTACTACGAGCACTAGTAAGGTACACATCAGTAACGTGTATATCAAATACACCTTTGTTTACTTTGCCATCCTTCTTATCCGCCAAATTTTTGGGGTAGTTCTGCTTCCAGTGACCATTTCCTTTGCAGTAGAAGCACTCTGTTTCAGGCTTAGGTCCAGCTTTGGGATTCTTCATGGGAGTGACAACTTGCTTGCCATTCTTCTTGAAGTTCCCTTTCTTTCCCTTGCCCTTTTTCTTGAAACTAGTGGTCTTGTTAACCACCAACACTTGATGCTCTTTCTTGATTTCTACCTTCTCCAATTTCAGCATCCCGAAGAGGTCGGGAATCGTTTCTGTCACCCCTTGCATATTATAGTTTATCACAAAGTTCTAGTAGCTTGATGATAGTGACTAGAGAACTCTGTCAATCACTATCTTATCTGGAAGATTAACTCCCACTTGATTCAAGCAATTGTAGTACCCAGACAGTCTGAGCACATGCTCACTGGCTGAGCTATTCTCCTAAATTTTGTAGGAAAAGTACTTGTCAGAGGTCTCATACCTCCCAACATGGGCATGAGTCTAAAATACTAATTTTGGCTCTTGGAACATCTAATATGCTTCGTGGCATTCAAAACAGTTTTTGAAGTCCCGGTTCTAAGCCGTAAAGCATGGTGCACTAAACTATCAAGTAGTCGTCATATCGAGCTTGCCAAACGTTCATAACGTCTGCATCTGCTCCTGTAATAGGTTTGTCACCTAGCAGTGCATCAAGGACATAATTCTTCTATGCAGCAATGAGGATAATCCTCAGATCACAGACACAGTCCGCATCATTGCTAATATCATCTTTCAACTTAGTTTTCTCTAGGAACATATCAAAAAACATAAGGGAGCTATAACGCGAGGTATTGATCTACAACATAATTTGCAAATACTATCAGGACTAAGTTCATGATAAATTAAAGTTCAATTAATCATATTACTTAAGAACTCCCACTTAGATTGACATCCATCAAGTCATCTAAATGATACGTGATCCAAATCAACTAAACCATGTCTGATCATCACGTGAGATGGAGTAGTCATCAATGGTGAACATCTCTATGTTGATCATATCTACTATATGGTTCACGTTCGACCTTTCGGTCTCCAGTGTTCCAAGGCCATGCCTGTACATGCTAGGCTCATCAAGTTTAACCCGAGTAATACGCATGTGCAAAACTATCTTGCACTCATTGTATGTGAACGTAGAGTATATCACACCCGATCATCATGTGGTGTCTCAGCACGAAGAACTGTCACAACGGTGCATACTCAGGGAGAACACTTATACCTTGAAATTTTAGTTAAGGTATCATCTTATAATGCTACCGCCGTACTAAGCAAAATAAGATGCATAAAAGATAAACATAACATGCAATCAAAATATGTGACATGTTATGGCCATCATCATCTTGTGCTTTTGATCTCCATCTCCAAAGCATCGTCATGATCTCCATCGTCACCGGCTCGACACCTTGATCTCCATCATAGCGTTGTGGTCGTCTCACCAACTATTGCTTCTACAACTATCGCTACCACTTAGTGATAAAGTAAAGCAATTACATGGCAATTGCATTTCATACAATAAAGTGACAACCATAAGGCTCCTGCCAGTTGCCAATAACTATTACAAAACATGATCATCTCATACAACAACGTGTATCACATCATGTCTTGACCATATCACATCACAACATGCCCTGCAAAAACAAGTTAGATGTCCTCTACTTTGTTGTTGAAAGTTTTACGTGGCTGCTACGGGCTTCTAGCAAGAACCGTTCTTACCTACAACACAAAACCACAACAATGATTTATCAAGTTTGTTGTTTTAACCTTCAACAAGGACCAGCCGCAGTCAAATTCGATTCAACTAAAGTAGGAGAAATAGACACCCACCACCCACCTTTATGCAAAACTAGTTGCATGTCTGTCAGTGGAACCAGTCTCATGAACGTGGTCATGTAAGGCTGGTCCGAGCCGCTTCATCCAACAATACGGCCGAATCAAAGTAAGACATTGGTGGTAAGCATTATGACGATCACCGTCCACAACTCTTTGTGTTCTACTCGTGCATATCATCTACGCATAGACCTGGCTCGGATGCCACTATTGGGAAACGTAGCATGCAATTTCAAAAATGTTCCTACGCTCACGCAAGATCTATCGAGGAGATGCATAGAAACGAGAAGGGGAGAGTGTGTCCATGTACCCTCGTAGACCAAAAGCGGAAGCGTTTGACAATGCGGTTGATGTAGTCGAACTTCTTCTAATTCCGACCGATCAAGCACCAAACGTACGTCACCTTTGAGTTCTACACACGTTCAGCTCGATGATGTCGGCATTCTGGGAACAGGGGTCCACAGACTTGCCTGCCTGCGGCCTGTGGCGTAGCTCAAGTCGTGGCCCAGTATGGCCCATCTTCGTCAGCACAAGACCCAAGACCCTCGCGAGGGGCCAAGCCTCGTGGGGCGGACGACACAAGACTTCCTCAGGAACGGCCTTGCCAGGCAGGCTCGCGAAGAGGCGGAGACATCAAGGCAGGGTACCTCGCAAGGTGCTCATGACGCAAGCCATGACGATCGAGACCAGGCGGGCACCAGGCGGGCGCCGGCCTGCGCAGTGTTCTTGTTTCCTCTTTGGTGCAAAGGGAGCAAGCACAGGCACGGAGTACCAACGCATCAGGCAAAGGTTGCCATTTCAGTGCAACGAGACCAAGACTAGGAGAGCGGCAGGATGGAGGTCACCGTGGAGCCCAGGACAGCGTCATCGCCAGTGCCTTTGGCAGCCGAAGACCAACTTTAGTCAGGATAACTTGTACTAGATGTTCCCCTTCAAAATGGCTGTTGTTGGCGCCCTTCCCACTCAACATTTGGGAAGAGGACCAGGGCCTCTATAAATAGGACTAGCCACCACAGAGTAGGGGCATCTGATAGAGTGCTCATCAGCATCCTAGAGGCGATCCAACTCACCCAAGCAGTTCATCGCACCAGCTCAAGAATACCTCTCGCGAGGTTGTTCTTCCCTTGTACTGTTCATCATCAGCCCCCGAGGCAATCCAACACACCACACACTAGAGTAGGGTATTACACCACAATGGTGGCCTGAACCAGTATAAATCTCGTGTCCCTTGTGTTGTTCATCATTCTAGCTTAGATTCTCACGAGGCGATCAGACGTATATCGGTAGGGGAAAGATATTCGTGCGCACCCCAGAGTTCAAACCTTCAGGGTCTGCCGAACCCAACATCCGACATTTGGCGCGCCAGGTAGGGGTGCGCCGGAATCTTTCTTCCATCGATTCGCGTCGATCTTCCATTGTGTCCATGGCTGACACTCGTCGGGATCGCGCCGAGCGTCGGGCTACTCTCGCCGCCCACGCCGCTCAGACGACTCCCGTCGGTGGATGTCCCCGTTGTTCCCCGTCGCCTGCCGCCAACACAGCCACCGGCTCGGCGAGGAACGAGCAGCAGGCCTCGTCACTGCATCCATCGGTGCAGCGGGAAGGCCGCACCGCCACCCCATCGCTGACTCCAGCTAGTTCGTCGTCCCACGCCCGTCTCGCCCCCACGAACGCGCACGCCACATTGCTCCTGGCGCGTGAGCTCCTGCACTACCGTCCCATCGACAACCTCAACGAGGAGTGGCTCGCTCGCATCACCGAGCTTGTCAGCGTCGCTGGGGGCTCCCCTGCACCGTCCCTCTCGCTGCCTCGCCCTCCATCCTGCGCAGGAGGCGCAGATCAGGAGGTGCCTTCACCACCTCCTCCCCAAGACGGCGCCCTGGCTCTAAGGCGCGCGGCCCCAGGATGAGATCCACCGCATCCGGCGCCCGCGCGACAAGAAAGGAGCTGCCAGGAAATCCCTCGTCCCCAAGAAGGTGCACGCGTGCTCCAGGCCCCTGTGCGCCATGACCGCATCCCTGCGCCAGCACGTCAAGACCCTGCGCTGCTCCATGCAATGGCGCGCGGGAATCCCCAGGAGCAAGCCCCGCATCAGCAGAGAGCTCCAGTGGCCACCGCAGGCTGCCGTGCCTTCACCACCGAGCTACGCAGTGTCGCTTGGCCAGGCAAGTTCAAGCCTGACCTGCCTCCTCGCTACAATGGCACTGCCTACCCCACGGAGTTCCTACAGCTCTACGAGCTGGGCATCGAAGCCGGCAACGGGGATGAAAGGGTCATGGCGAACTGGTTTCCCATGGCACTCAAAGACGGCGCCCGCACCTGGCTCCTGAACCTGCCTCCCAGCACGATCTCCTCCTGGGACGAGATGCGCACTCGCTTCATCGCCAACTTCAAGGGGACTCGCGACCGTTCTCCGGCCGTGGGTGACCTACGCCGCATCAAGCAGCAGCCCGGAGAGACCTTGCAGAAGTACATCCAGCGCTTCAACAACGCTCGCCTCAAGATTCCTAGGGTGACCGAGGAGGCCATCATCTCGGTGTTCTCTGATGGCGTCCGCGACGTCAAGATGAAGGAGGAGCTGGCACTCCACGAAGATCTGTGTACGTCTCTGGAGCTGTTCAACCTGGCGACCAAGTGCGCAAGGGCTGAGGAGGGATGCCTCTTCCTTCTCGAGCTCCCAGCAGCAGACCCCGAAGAGAAGAAAGCCAAGGCCAAGGATGTGAAGCGCAAGGGAGCAGCGGTGCTCGCAGTAGAGCCGGACACGAAGCGTGACAGGGACCAGCCGGAGTCGTCCAAGGGCAGTCGGTATTGTGTGTACCATGATCTCCATACCCACAACACCAACGAATGTCAAGAGCTCAGGGTCGTGCGAGAAGGCCGTGTCGGTCGACGCCCCGAGCGCAACGATCGGGGCTACGACCGAGGCGGAGCAAGAGGTGGAGGATGATGGGACAACCATGGCCCATGCCAAGGGTGGCATGACCGGCCTCGCAAGGACCGCTGGCAGGACCAGCCTCGTGAGGGAGCTTGGAGAGATCAGCCTCATGAGGATCGCCCACAAGGCAACGCAGGACTTCCTCCTCTGCCACCACCACCAAGAAGGAATGAAGACCACCATCAAGACGAGGGGCTGGGCGCTTCCAGGAGCCGCGTGCAATCGCTTGCATCTTGGGTGGTGCTCAGGCCCCAGCCTCTCAGCGCATCTTCAAGCAGTTTGCTCGCGAGGTGAATGCAGTCCTTCCCAAGCTTGAGGCCACGCGCCCTCTCAGGTGGTCCTCATGCGCCATCACGTTCAGCTCGGCGGATTAGCTCAAGTGCGCGGCGACGGCCGGTGTCCTCCTGATGCTCTGCTCCCCAGTCATCAGCAATGTGCAAGTCACCAGGACCCTCATCGACGGCGGGGCAGGGCTCAACGTCCTGTCCATCAAGACGTTCAACAATCTTCAAGTACCATATGATCAGCTTCAACCGACCAAGCCTTTCTCAGGAGTCACTGATGGTTCCACTGTCCCGATAGGGCAGGTCCGCCTGCTTGTCACTTTTGGACAGCGCAACAACTACCGCACCGAGCTCATTGACTTTGATGCCGCCCAAATTCGCCTGCCATACAATGCCATCCTCGGGTATCCAGCCCTGGCTAAGTTCATGGCAGTGACTCACCATGGTTACAACGTCCTCAAGATGCCAGGAAGTGGCGGGGTCATCATGGTCCCCTGTGAAGAGAAGGATGCAGTGTGCTCCCTCGAGCGCGCCTTCCAAGCCGCGTCAATCGAGGACCCAGACAGCAAGAATGGAAACCTTCCTGAAGCAGCTCCCAAGAAGAAGAAGACATCAACTGGTTCTGGGCCTCAGGAGGCAGGCTCCTCCGGAGGCGCCACATCCGGACATGCGCCCATCCAAGGGGCGCCACCCTCCATCGCATAGGAAGGCGCGCCCGGCGCCCTCCTCAGGCAAGGCTCGGGGGCTCTCTCCTGGGGAGCCATTGACTTTGCCAAGATCACGAGGGAGGCGCTTGGGCACCACTTGGAGGCGTGCTTCATGGCACGTTTCCCTCGGGAAGGCGCGAGGCAAGGAGGGCCCAATCCTCAGGAGTTCATCACCAGGGTCCCTCAGGAGTTGCAGGAATTGAGGGTCATGCCCGGCAGCCGCCGCCTGCCCAGCGTAGCTCCCCATCCAGGTGAGGACAGTGGGCTGCGCGTCTGCATCGACTACCCAGGGCTCAATTGAGTCGCGTCTCAGGAGTGCTTCTGGCCTTCGCGTGTGGGGCATTGCGCGGGTCCACTGCACAGCTACGTTTGCATGCCCTTCCGCCTGCCGAAGGCGGCTGCAGCCCACCAGCGCCTGATGAGAAGCATTCTGGAAGCTCAGGTGGCCAAGCATCGCGCGCTCCTGGAGGGAATGGAGATGGACCTCGCTGAGCCGCCCGGACCTCCCGAGCCTCCCGAGGCTCGGAGCCCCGAGGGCTCGTGAGGGTTGACATCTTCGCCTTGCACCGTCAGCTGCTCCGACACTCGCTCTACAATGGTACCAGGTGACTTCTTTCAAGTTTTGTTTCAGCTGGGAGCGCCCTCGGGGCTGCATCATTCCCAGGTCGCGTGGTTCCGTCCCCACAGCATGTATCCATTTTGCTTTTGTCTTCAGCTTACCTTGTTGGGGGCGCCCCTCGGGCTGCACCATCCCCAAGCCGCTCGGGCCAGACCCAGTGGCATTTGCCTTTTTCTGCATCTATCTAAGTTGATTTGCTTCTTCATGCTTAACCTGCTCATGATTACCATCTGCTGCCTACCACGGGCCTCTTGACTCTCATGCAAAGTGCTTGCACGTTAAAAGGGGGGCGCCTGAGCATCGCGACTCAGGAGCTCTTACTGGCTCTCCAGCCCTCACCCCCTGGCCTTGACCCATGGCATCGTGACCTGCCATACCAGCGGCGGCTGAGCTTGCTCGAGGGTCGGGACCTGAGGACATAGAGCATTTGCATTTTAACCACCTTGTAGGGACATACCACCGACAAAGGCCCAGAGCCAGGCGCAACCCGCCTCGAGGTAGGGCCCCGTGAGTCCCGCGCTAGCTCACGGGTGCCCAGATTCACCTCTCATAGCCCTATCGTGCCGGCCACGTGTCAGGGCAGGGCTGTACACGCCCCGGGGGCTCCTCCCGGAGGGGATCCCCCCTCCCACGTACCAGTGGAAGCACCATGCTCCGCGCTGGCTGACGACACTGCCGAGGAGCGGCTATGCCCATACACATACGGAAGCGCTATGCTCCGCGCTGGTGATAAATAACTGAGGGCAGCCCACGGTTGTATCAACCTCAGGGAGCCCAGAGCTCAGTGTCTAGCCTCATCGCAATGCCTCCCCTCGGGAGCGCCGCGCGAGGGAGCTGGGCACGGGAGTTGCGCCCGGGCCACGCCCGAGCACACGCCACCCAGCCAGGTCCCTCGGACCTGGTCGTCGCATGCCCCTCCCCTAGCGGAGCCAAGGTATGAAGACCCATCTGCACGTCAAGGGGGACTCCTGAGCATCGCGATTCAGAAGCCTAACTGGTCACGTAGCCCCTCACTCCTTAGCTCCGAAAGGCTAATGGCGGTTGAGGTATGCGTGGGGCCGGACCCTGCCGATGTAGAACGACAAATCCTCTCCTTCACCCCCTCCCTATTTGCTGTTTCCACGTCAAGGGGGACTCCTGAGCATCGCGACTCAGGAGCCTAACTTGTCACGTAGCCCCTCACTCCTTAGTCCCGTCCTGGTGATCCGGTCGGGGCTAACGGCGGCTGAGGTATGCGCGGGGCTGGACCTGCCGGCGTAGAACACAAGCAAATAGGAAGGAAATCGCAAAATCTAGCAAATCCAGAAGCAAATATTACAGACCATAGATTGTCCTCACAGTACCAGACACAAATTTAAACGCCTCCACGAGGCATGGAGCATGTTGCAGGAAGTAAAGCAGGAAAAAGGCCGCGAGAAGATCACCCCTGGGCCGCGCCACCGCTCCTGGTGGAGTTGCGCTTGTCAGCCCCACCTCCTGGAGCTGCGGAGCCGGCAGCGCCTCGCTTGGGCTCGGTGTTGAAGGCGCGGAACTTCGACAGCAAGGCCTTCGCTCGACCCTTGACGGCTTCGGCAGCAGCGGCGGAGCGCTTGGCATCTACGGGCTCCAGCAGGTCATCAAGGTTGGCGTCAGGGCTGCGGAGGTAGATGTGGCTGAGGATCCGCGTCAGCGCTGTGGAGGAAAGGACGCGGGCCTCGACTTCAGCCATGGGGCCGATGCCAATCACGACTTCTTCAAGCGCCTCGACATGGAAGGGAACCAGCTTAGCGAGGCCTTCCTTGGCTCCGGCCAGCGGTTTCTCCAGGCCCCCGTCGTAGAGCGTTTTTAGTTCTATACAGGCCCTCTCCTCATAGCGCGTGAAGGCCATGCGGTCCTCGGCCAGGACCTCCGCCTCGGCATCCAGTTCGACCCTCTCCACCTTCACCGCCTGCTCCAGCATCTTTAGCCGGTCGCGGTCGGCTGAGAGTTCAGCGTCGCGCTCCTTGACAGCAGCCTCCCGAGCCTTCATCTCCTCCTTCACCTGGCGGTCGTGAACCTCCTTGGCGAGCTCATCACGCAGCCCTTCCAGCTCTCCCTCCAGCTTCTCGCAGCGGCCCTTGATGGTTGAAGCATCCTTCAATGCTGCGTCACGAGTGGCCATGGCCTGGGAGGTGGCTTGCTTCCCCTCCTCGGAAGCCGTCACAGCCTGGCTCAGCGCCGCTCGGACAGAGGCGTCGGAGCAAACCCAGCTGGAGACCAACTCCAGGCGCTCGGCCACCAGGCAGGGGTCCGCACTCCGGAGATCCTCCCGCAGCCGGCTCAGCTCGTCGGCGGCATGGTCCAAGGCAACGGAAGAAGCAGAGGAGACGGGAGTCGGCGGAGTAGGAGGAGAAGACAGCAGCGTGATCACAGCTTGGGAGGAAGGAACCTCCTGAGCCTTGGCCACTTCAGCAACAGCATCAAGCACGGGCGCCTCCAGAGTCAGCGGGGCCATGGGGGCTGACTCCTCGCTGGAGCGTCCCTGCTGGCCTCGTGAGGATGACCAGGCAGGGGACGTGCGGGCTCCGCCGCCTCTCTTTCCCGCGAGTGAAGATGCGGCCATGGCTGAGAAGCCCGTCCTAGGCGGGGTCTCCGCGTCTCCCTTCAGCCTCTTCATCGCAGGTAGCAGCCTACACAATGGAAGATGTCAGGCCTCGACGGTGAAAAGATAGGAGCAAGGCAAAGTTCGAGTACTTACTGGTTGACTACCGCGGGATCCCACGGACTCCGGCCAAGCTTGAAGCCTGAAAGCCTCTTGCGGGGCTCTACCTCAGGAGGCCCGGCCGCAGAAGAAGGCGCACCTGAAGGGCTAGAGTTGGCTTCGGCCGACGCAGGGGCTGGGGAAGACCCTCGGGAGATCAGCCCGGACCTGTCCTTCCTCAGAACCAGGGGCGCGTCCTCCTCTCGTCGCCTGGCGTCGGCCTCGTCGTCGTCATGCATGGAGCGAAGGGTGTTGGACCTGCGCTAGGGGGAAGTCTCCCCCGTCCCCTCGAAGGTCGCCTCTGAGTCACGCTCGTCGTCCTCGTCGTCATCTCCCTTCTCTTCTCCGCTGGATTCACCAGACGACAGGTTCACCGTCGCCATCGCCGCGTGGCCCTCAGGATCCTCCGCTGGCACCAGACCGACCCCGTCGAAGGTGGGCATGGTGTTCACCACCAGCTTCCAGACATCACGAAGGAATAAAGGGACCAGAGCATCCACCGGGCCAGCCACTTCCTCCCCAACCAAGAAGCAGAGGGCAGCGGACAGATCCTCGTCGTTCAGGGCGTCCAAGCTCAGGCGGAGGACGACGTCCGCATCCGCGAGCCTCCACATCGGCGCGAGTGCGCCTGAAGAGGGGCCACCCGGTGCGACAGGAACTCCCTCAGGAGCGAAGCCCCGGTCAGCTTCGCCGCCCTCAGGCTGCCCAGCCCCAGGTCGGCATTCATCTTCTCCAGCACTAGCTTCGCCCGCCGATCATCAAGCTTTGCGTGGGACCACGCCTCAACAGCCTCAGGCTGCTTTGTGGGCAGCTCCAGCAAGGGGTTGTGGCACCCAGCGTCCACCATGATCCACTTGCTCTGGAAGCCATCGGCCCTCTTCCCGGCCTTCGAGATGGCGTTGGACTTGGAGTACGTGACAAAGCTCGCACATGCCGAGATATTGCCGCCGGAGACCCGGAGGGAGAAGAAGTGGCACAGCAAGGCCACGGAGGGCACCATCCCAACATGCGCCTCACAGTAGTAGGCGAAGATCGACAGGAGAAGGGTGGAGTTGGGATGGATATGTAGAGCATGCAACTGATACTGGCGAAGGACGGCAAGGAAGAACTCGGAGAAAGGAGGGACCAGACCAGCGATGACGGAGCCCATGAAGAAGGGGTAGAAGGTGCTCCCCTTGTCTTCCGGCCGGGTGGAGCCAAGCCAGAGCGTAGTCTCCCCCATCTCGTTGATCTGCGACGCTGCCATCTGGCGCGTGAGGGCGAGATTCTTCTCCATCACGTTGGGAGGAACCAGGGCCGGTGAGTACCAGGCCGATGCAGCCCCAGCCGGAGTCTTGCGGGAAGCCATCATTCGCCGAAGGAGAAAGAATGCGGCAAATCTAGAGATTTTGGAGGCGGGAGGGCGAAGAGCAAGAAAGGGGATCTGGAGCAAGGAGGATGAGAGTAATGAGGTAAGGCTAACCCAGAGCCAACCTTTTGTCAGTCGAGCAGTTGTCGAGGCAGCATGGGGAAGCAAAGGCGCCCACGTCCAATCAACCGCCACGCGGCGCCCAAGGCCGCAGGCTGATGGGGCCCGCGGCACTCCGCACTTGCCCCTTCACTTCTCCGCTAAGCCAAGTCCAAGCGTGCCTTGGGCCCGGTGGCTACTGTCGGCATTCTGGGAACGGGGGTCCCCAGACTTGCCTACCTGTGGCCTGTGGCGTGGCTCAAGTGGTGGCCCAGTACGACCCATCTTCATCAGCACAAGACTCAAGACCCTCGCGAGGGGCCAAGCCTCATGGGGCGGACGACACAAGACTTCCTCAGGAACGGCCTCGCCAGGCAAGCTCGCGAAGAGGCAGAGAGATCAAGGCAGGGTACCTCGCGAGGTGCTCGTGACGCAAGCCATGACAATCGAGACCAGGCGGGCGCCAGGCGGGCGCCGGCCTGTGTAGTGTCCTTGTTTCCTCTTTGGTGCAAAGGGAGCAAGCACAGGCGCGGAGTACCGAGGCATCAGGCAAAGGTTGCCATTTCAGTGCAATGATACCAAGACCAGTAGACCGGCAGGATGGAGGTCACCGTGGAGCCCAGGACGGCATCATCGCCAGTGCCTTTGGCAGCCGAAGACCAACTTTAGTCAGGATAACTTGTACTAGATGTTCCCCTTCAAAATGGTCGTTGTTGGCACCCTTCCCGCTAAACATTTGGGAAGAGGACCAAGGCCTCTATAAATAGGCTAGCCACCACAGAGTAGGGGCATCTGATAGAGTGCTCATCAGCATCCTTTAGGCGATCGAACTCACCCAAGCAGTTCATCGCACCAGCTCAAGAACACCTCTCGCGAGGCTGTTCTTCCCTTGTATTGTTCATCATCAGCCCCCGAGGCAATCCACCACACCACACACTGGAGTAGGGTATTACACCACAACGGTGGCCCGAACCAGTATAAATATCGTGTCCCTTGTGCTGTTCATCATTCTAGCTTAGATTCTCATGAGGCGATCAGACGTAGATCGGTAGGGGAAAGATCTTCGTGCGCACCCCAGAGTTTGAACCTTAAGGGTCTGCCGGAACCCAACATCCGACAAATGACATCCCTCGAACTCTTTATCCAGCAAAGTCTCGAGGGAGAGTTGTGTTAGCACGATGGCGTGGTGACGGTGATGGTGAAGTGATCCGCACAGGGCTTCACCTAAGCACTACGTGAATATGACCAGAGGCGTGAAGTGCGGAGGGTGGCACCGCACATGGCTAGGAATCAATATTGTGTGTCCTAGGCGCCTCCCCCTTCATATGTATAGGTGGGAGGGAGAGGGAGAAGCCAAGTGGGCGCCCAAGTAACCCTAAACCCTAGGAGGAATCCTACTTGGGGCCCTAGTGCAATTTGCCCCCCCCCCTTACCATATCTTCCGGAGGGGGGAGGAAGGAGGAGAGAAGGAAGGGGGAGGCTGAATCCCTCCCTTTTGTTTGTCTCTTCTCCACTTTCCTTCCCCTCCTATTTCGGCCTACATGGGGCGCACCAGCCCCTCAGGGGATGGTATGTCCCCTTCTCGGCCCATTAGGCCCATGTAGTTGCCGGGGGGATGCCCGGAACCCCTTCCGGTGACTCGATACGTACCCATTACCCCCGAAACACTTCCGGTGTACGAATATATGAATATTTACCTCTCGGCCATTTAGAGACTCCTCGTCATGTCTGTGATCTCATCCGGGACTCCGAACAACATTCAGTCACCAAATCACATAACTCATATAATACACAATCGTCATCGAACATTGAGCATGCGGAGCCTACGGGTTCGATAACTATGTAGACATGACCGAGACACCTCTCTGGTCAATAACCAATAGCGGAACCTGGATGCTCATATTGGCTCCCACATATTCTACGAGGATCTTTATCGGTCGAACCGTTATGACAACATACGTTATTCCCTTTGTCATTGGTATGTTACTTGCCCGAGATTCGATCGTTGGTATCTTCATACCTAGTTTAGTCTCATTACTGGCAAGTCTCTTTACTCGTTCCATAATGCATCATCCTGCAACTAACTCATTAGTCACTTTGCTTGCAAGGCTTCTTATGATGTGCATTACCGAGAGGGCCCAGATATACCTCTCCGATACTCGGAGTGACAAATCCTAATCTCGATCTATGCCAACCCAACAAACACCTTCAGAGATACGTGTAGAGCATCCTTATAATCACCCAGTTACGTTGTGATGTTTGATAGCACATAAGGCATTCCTCCGGTATTCGGGAATTGCATAATCTCATAGTCAGAGGAATATGTATTTGACATGAAGAAAGTAGTAGCAATAAAACTGAAAGATCACTATGCTAAGCTAATGGATGGTCTTTTCCATCACATCATTCTCCTAATGATGTGATCCCGTTCATCAAATGACAACACATGTCTATGGCTAGGAAACCTAACCATCTTTCATTAACGAGCTAGTCAAGTAGACGCATACTAGGGAAACATGTTTTGTATATATATCCCCACATGTATCAAGTTTCCGGTTAATACAATTCTAGCATGAATAATAATCATTTATCATTATATAAGGAAATATAAAATAACAACTTTATTATTGCCTCTAGGGCATATTTCCTTCAGGGTAGGGTAGACGAGGAAGAGAACTCAACAGGGAACTGGGATGCACCAAGATCGAAAGGAGGTCTGCCGAAGATGGTGGACTCGCATCTGGAAGGGGAGGTGGACATGGATGACATAGCCTTTGTGTCAGTAGATTTTGGTAATGAGGAGGATTAGGGAGAGGAAATATAGCCATCATGGAGGCTTATGGGGCTGTATAGAGCGCAGAATAGGCCGTCAGCCAAGACCCTGTCTGATCACTTCAAGAAGGTTTGGCGCCTGAGGACAGGGGTAGAATCCAAGCCCCAGGGGAAGAACTACTTTGTGATTACCTTTGCCTCTGAAGGTGATTACAGATTTGTCGCTCGTGGAGGGCCATAGATATATAGCGGACAAACTTTGTTGGTGAAGCCGTTTGATGAGGAGGCAAGGCCGTCAGAGTATAATCTCAATACGCTTCCTGTGTGGGTTCGTGTCTTTGATGTGCCATACAAGAAGCAAAATAAACTCTGTGGTCAAGCACCGGGTAGCACTCTTGGAGAAGTAATGGATGTGGATGCACCGGCTGTTGGACACAGAACTAGCGAGTTCCTAAGGATTCGAGTGGAGTTGCCATACAATAGACGCCTACAGAAGGAGTGACTCTGGAATATCCATCAAGGGAGTGATAAAAAGGGCTACTTTCAAGCTCAAATATGAATATGTCCCTCACTTTTGCTTCCATTCCGGTTTTATGGGACACGACAAGGATGCTTGTGAGAAGAAACTCAGGGATTTTGCTTTAAAAGGATATGATACAATGTTGTGATGCTCACCGTTCAAGAAATATGAGTTCAGAGTTGCACATACCCCTTCTCTAGGATAGCCTCGTGGTCGACATGACCTGGACTTCAACTTAGGAGAGGCTGATGGTTCGTCATCAGCGGCGAGAAGCTCGTCCAGCCATGCTAGCTCGCACCAGATGCACCACCAGCAGCAACATGAGATCCCACCACGTGTAGAAACCACACTGGCGGCGGATATCCTGAACCTACAACTGCAAAAGGGCCATGATGTCCTAGAATGCCGCAAGGTGAGGGAGATGACGTGCAAGTTTGATGCCAAATCACAAGTCGAGGCCAAGACCATAGGTCTGAAACAACAGAGAGGAAGAAAGGCCATATTCCAGCGAAGAAAATCCCACCTAGTTGGAAGCATACCACGCTTGCTAAACATACAGATGGCCTGGGGCCGGATGATATGATTCCAGTGTTGCGTGATCTCAGTGAACCGGGCTACTCTGTCAGCTCGGCTTCAGAATCCATGGATCTAAATGATTCAGTGCTTGGGAAACGGCAGGGAGGCAAGGTGTACGAGCAAGGCCAAGTGGAAAACGCAGAGAAGGCCCTTGTGCCTTTTATTGACAGACCTACGGGTGGTATCCCAAAGAGAGGGAAATTGGACCATGATCTGGAGAGCTCTGTAAAAGGATCTACAAGGGACGTGACTGCTATAGTGGCATGGAGCGTGAGGTTGCTTTGGAGGCAACTGGCCTAGGAGCCACCGGTAAACTGACGGGGCCCTATGTGGAGCCCCGTCAGGAGCAGTGAATTGCCTAAGTTGGAACTGCCGGGGGGTGGGAAACGCCCGGACAGTTCGCGACCTTGTGGCACTAGTAGGTGCTCATTCTCCAAAGTTTGTGTTTTTTGTGTGAAACTAGACAACCAAAAAAATAAAATGTTTCGTCTTCGCACTCGGCTACGAGTTGCTGGTTTTGAGGGGGTTAGTAGTGAAGGTTAAAGTGGAGGTCCTGCTTTATTTTGGCATTAGTCTGCAATTGTTGAAGTCAATCAAGGAAGCTAATAAAAATTGGATTGATGTGCATGTCCGCTTCGCTCTAAATGAACCACCTTGGCACATCACTTTTGTATACGGTGAACCAAGGGTGGAAAATAGATCCTTGGTGTGGGATGGAATTTGTCGGCTGCATAGTATGAGTAATCTGCCATGGATGCTGGTCGGTGATTTTATTGAGGCAATGTGGGACTATGAACATATGTCCGAGATGCCGCGCGCCCCTGGGAAAATGCTTATATTCAGAGATGCTTTGGAAACTTGTGGACTAATTGATCTGGGTTTTGCAGGTTACCCACTCACATATGATAATAGAAGAGCAGGGCGAGCAAATGTCCAAGTGAGGCTAGATCGAGCAGTGGCCACAAACTCTTGGCACGATATGTTTGTGGATGCATCGGTAAAGCACCTGGTCTCCCCGTGCTCAGATCCTTTCCCTGTATTGGTGTGTTGCACACCGGATACGGCGCCAAGGCCTGTGCGTTGTCGCCGTTACGAGCTCATGTGGGAGCGCGGACCAGCTCTAGATGAGGTGGTGGCTTGTGCCTGGAGAGAAGCAGGAACCAAGAGGAACTTGCGAGATGTTCATTTGGCACTGGGTCAGATCATGGGTAAGCTTCACTCATGGAGTAATATTTTTTTGGAAATGTCACTAGAGAACTTGAAAAGTCATAGATGCGATTAGAAGAGCTCTTAAACATCAATGCGGATAGAGCGAAGATTCGGAAGGAAATGGATGCTATGAATGAATTGTTGTACCGCGAGGAGATGCTATGGTTCCAACGTTCACACATTGCGTGGCTGAAAGAAGGAGACCGGAATACAATTTTTTTCATCGCAAAGATGTGGAGTGAGCTAGGAAAAACAGAATTAAAGGTTTGAGAGATTGCAATGGCGTATGGCAGCAGGATCAGAACACTATGTTGAAAATGGCAAAAGAATACTTTGAGGGCATGTTTGCAGCTGACCCAAACATTGATCGGGAGGAAGTTATCCAGCTCTTCCAACCTAAGATTACTGCGGACATGAACACTAAATTGTGCGCCCCTTTCTCAAACAAGGAAATCAGCGATGCCCTTTTCCAAATAGGGCCTTTAAAAGCACCTAGGCCCGACGGCTTCCCTGCTAGATTTTTCCAGAGGCACTGGGGCACTTTCAAGGAAGAGGTTATTCCTACAGTGCAGCAGTTCTTTGAGTCGGGTATCATGCCTGATGGTGTTAATGCTACGTCCATAGTCCTGATCCCCAAGGTAAATGATCCAACTAGTCTCACAGAGTTCTGGCCCATCAGTTTATGTAATGTAATTTACAAAGTGATCTCCAAGTGCCTCGTGAACCGGCTGCGACCACTACTGGATGAGATCACGGAGCAGAGTGCATTTGTGCCAGGTAGACTAATCATTGATAATGCGTTCATTGCTTTTGAGTGCATTCATGCCATCAAACAGGAAAATGATCCGAACAGAAGCGCATATGCATACAAGCTTGACCTTTCTAAGGCTTGTGATAGAGTGGACTGGGAATTCCTACGACAAATGATGCAAAGGCTAGGCTTCGATCACCATTGTGTGCACTGGATCATGACGTGCGTGACCTCGGTCACATATAGCATCAAACTTGATGGAGCTAGGTTGGATTCGTTTGCACCGTTCCGCAGACTACGACAAGGAGATCCCTTATTGTAACGCCCCGGATTCGATGCGCCAGGTGTCTTCCAGTTATTCGCCATTGTTGCCATGTCATTTGCTTGCGTGTTGCATTTTGCCATGTCATCATCTGCATTTCATCTGCATGTTTTTCAAAACTTGCATCCGTTCGGGTTCCCCCGGTTCTCTCAGTTGTCCGTTCTGAGCCCAACCACACTCGCACGCGCCCGTCACACCTCTCAGACCTTGTTTCATGAGTGGGAAAAATGTTCTCGGAATGGGATGAAACTTGGTGTGCGGTGTTGTTTTAGAGTAGGTAGACCGCCTGTCAATTTTCGTTGCATTCGGAGTCCGTTTAACGCCGCAACGTTTAACCGCGTAGCCCGAAACCCCTCTCTCTTTGCAACCCAGACCCTCTTCACCACAGCCCATGAGCCCATCCAAACTCCCTCCATGCTCTCGGTTGTTCGATCACGATCGTGTGGGCGAAAACCGCTCCTCATTTGGAGTCTCCTAGCTCCCTCTACCTATAAAATAGTCCCCTCCCCCGAAATTTGTGTCCAAACCCTAGCTTCTTCCTCCTCCCGCAGCCGGAC
>NC_057810.1:301851910-301930559 GCF_018294505.1 Triticum aestivum | reverse complement strand
CTCCGCCGCCTCCGGTCACCGGAGCTCGCCGGAGGAGCTCCGCACCGCGCCTCCCCGCCGTCCCGTGCCTCGCCCGCCGGCTGCCACCTCGCCGGAGGTCGCTGCCGTCGCCGGAGTACGTTCCTCGGCTGGATCCACCGGATCTGGATCAGATCCACCCATTCGGCGAACCAAACGGCATCCCCGGATCCCTCCGTCCCGCACCGTCCCGTCCCGCGTTGACTTTCGCGGAGGTAAAAAATGCCCAAGTCCCAAAATATTTGCATTCTGGTACCATGTTCATCATGCCATAACTTCTTGTGTGTTGCTCTGTTTTGTGCGTGTAATATATTAAAATGTTCAATATCAGATACTCTTCATTTTGTTCCATTTTGCCATGTTTGTTTGAATCCATCTTGATGCTCTAATCATCGTTGTAAGAGTGTTATATGATGTTAACTGCTGTCTGTTAACAGAACTTGTTGTTTTGTCTTTTTCATTCCATTTTGTGTGTGCTTCATTTGAGCTTGATGTCTACAAGAGTTTTGTGATACATCATTTCATCTTTATAGAGGTGCAATCCATATATTTTTGTGAGTCTTGTAGTGAGTGCATCAAGCTCGTGAAGTAGGGTACTTGCTGTTGCTGTTTTGCTAGGCTGAATCTGCTATATCAAGATGCTATGTAAACCTACTGCTACAAGTCATTCTATGCATAATCAGTAGATATTCACTAAGGATGTTTTGTTATACATGTCATGCTCTATCCATACATGCCCCTGGTTGCAATTATAACCTGCTGTAGCTTATTGTAATCTTTCTCTCAAATTGCTAAATAATGTTGCTGTCAGCCTGTTAACATGAAGTTCAGTTTTGCCATGTGTTTTGCTAGTGATCCATGCACCCTATGATCATGCTATTGCCATGTTTAGCTTTGTAAATGTGTCATCGTACTATTAATAGCCTTGTTATGCCATGTATTGCTCTATGGTGAGTTGTACAAGCTCACCAACATGCCTACTTATTGTTGTTCCTGCCATGTCTGAATCTGTCGTATCACTTGCCATGTTTGCATGGATGCTACCATGTTTTCTGTTGATCTTTGGAATTAGCACAGTAAGGGAGTTTTGTTTTTTGTCTTTAGTATTAGCATGCCATGCCTTTGTCTTCCATGTTAAGTTCCTGTAACATGTTTTTTGATAGCTCTAAACATTGCAACCTGATGTTATTTCTGCCAAGTCTGTAAACTGTTATTATTTGCAATCTTGCCATGTCCTTTTGAGCATGTTCTAGTGATTTCTGAAGATAGCTCAGTGTACATGTTTTGTCATGCTTTACCTGTACATCACGTCCATGCCTTTTGTTCTTAAGTCGAGGTGTTGTAGCATATTGTTTTGATGCTTGCTAGATGCCTAGTTGTTGTTTTGGACAGCTTGTCCTTTAAACTTGTATAGTGTGTGTTGAACCGTTGCTCCGTTTTGAGTGTGCTCTATATGAAACTTGCTTGATTTTGCATGAAATTTAATATTATCGTGTTGAATCCTTGTTTTGAGAGTGTTTGCTTGATGTTTGAATGTATTTTGTATCAATGCCATGTTTGACTTGTTTTGCTCATATCTTCTAGGCCATAGCTCCGAACTAATTGAACTTTATATGTAACTTGACTAGATTTTCGTGTAGATCATCTTGGTGCATATTAACTTGTTGTTTAACAACTTGAACATAAGGTTTATTCAGTTCTGGATCAATTTCTAAAGTTGCATATGAGGACTTTCCGGAATTGTTATATGTTGTTTCCGGCCTCATTTAACCTTGCTTTGATGTGTTGTTCTTGTATGCATCATCTCTTGCCATGAGTAGCTTCATGTAGTATTGTCTTGCATCATACTTGGTTGAGCATCATGTCATGGTTATGTGTTACGTGTTTACCTTGTTGTTTGCTTCTTTCCGGTTGTGCTCCTTCTCGTTAGTTCCTGTTTCGTTGCGATCGTGAGGATTCGTTCGTCTATGCTTGGTTCGTCTTCGTGGCTTCATCTTCTTCATGGACTCGTTCTTCTTCCTTGCGGGATTTCAGGCAAGATGACCGTCACCTTGGATCTCATTACTATCATTGCTATGCTAGTTGCTTCGTTCTATCGCTATGCTGCGCTTCCTATCACTTGTTCTTCAAGCCTTCCCAAATTGCCATGTCAGCCTCTAACCTTTTCACCCTTACTAGCAAACCGTTGTTTGGCTATGTTACCGCTTTTGCTCGGCCCCTCTTATAGCATTGCTAGTTGCAGGTGAAGTTGAAGATTTCTCCATGATGGACAGGATTATGTTGGGATACCACAATATCTCTTATTTAATTAATGCATCTATATACTTGGTAAAGGGTGGAAGGCTCGGCCTTATGCCTGGTGTTTTGTTCCACTCTTTCCGCCCTAGTTTCTGTCATACCGGTGTTATGTTCCTTGATTTTGCGTTTCTTACGCGGTTGGGTAATTTATGGGACCCCCTTGACAGTTCGCTTTGAATAAAACTCCTCTAGCAAGGCCCAACCTTGGTTTTACCATTTGCCTCACCACCACCTATACTTTTCCCTTGGGAGTCGCGCTCTCGAGGGTCATCTTTATTTTAGCTCCCCCCGGGCCAGTGCTTCTCCAAGTGCTGGTCCGAACCGAGCATCCTGCGGGGCCACCTCGGGGAAACTTGAGGGCTAGTTTTACTCGTAGCTTGACTTATTCGGTGTTGCCCTGAGAACGAGATATGTGCAGCTCTTATCGGGATTGTTGGCACATCGGGCGGCTTTGCTGGTCTTGTTTTACCATTGTCGAAATGTCTTGTAAACCGGGATTCCGAGACTGATCGGGTCTTCCTGGGAGAAGGAATATCCTTTGTTGACCGTGAGAGCTTGTGATGGGCTAAGTTGGTACACCCCTGCAGGGTATAAACTTTCGAGAGTCGTGCCCGCGGTTATGTGGCAGATGGGAATTTGTTAATGTCCGGTTGTAGATAACTTGACACCAGATTCGAATTAAAACGCATCAACCGCGTGTGTAGCCGTGATGGTCTCTTTTCGGCGGAGTCCGGGAAGTGAACACGGTTTTGGGTTATGTATGTACGTAAGTAGTTTCAGGATCACTTCTTGATCATTGCTAGCTTCACGACCATTCCGTTGTTTCTCTTCCCGCTCTCATTTGCGTATGTTAGCCACCATATATGCTTAGTCGCTGCTGCAACCTCACCACTTTACCCCTTCCTTACCCATTTAGCTTTGCTAGTCTTGATACCCATGGTAATGGGATTGCTGAGTCCTCGTGGCTCACAGATTACTACAACACCAGTTGCAGGTGCAGGTTTTGCGATGATCATGACGCGAGAGCGATGTTTGCTTGTTTTGGAGTTCTTCTTCTGCTTCTTCTTCGATCAGGGGATAGGTTCCAGGTCGACAGCCTGGGCTAGAAGGGTGGATGCCGTTTGAGTTTCTGTTTGTGTTTCATCCGTAGTCGGATGGTGCTCTTATGTAAGATGGTATTGTATTCGTGTGACATTGTATGCCTTTTGTATGTATCCCCATCTATTATGTAATGTTGATGTAATGATATCCACCTTGCAAAAGCATATCAATATGGGTTCTATCCTTGGTGGGCCCTTCGAGTCTCTTTAGGATAGTATCGCATATTGGGCGTGCCACTTATCACCATTCCTCTTCTTGTTTGTGGCAGATGGCCTGGGTGATATTTTGAGACAGAAGGTGCAGCAAGGCCTCATCAACCCGGTGCGAGTGTGCCCTAGGGTGCCCGGTATATCACAACTCCTGTTCGCGGACGACACTTTGTTGTTCTTTCGGGCCAATGCAGTGGAGGCCATGGAAATCAAGGACTCTTTAAGCAAGTATGCAAGGTGTACGGGGCAGATTGTTAACCCCTTAAAGTGCTCTATCCTGTTTGGCACCAAGTGTCGGCCGGAGGACCAAACTGCTGTTACCCAGGCGCTCCAAGTGCGGAATTTACATTTTGAGGAGAGGTACTTGGGGCTGCCCACGCCAACTAGTCGCATGTGAAAAGGACGTTTCCAAAGCCTACATGAGCAGCTTACCAAGAGAATACTAGAATGGGGAGAAGATGCGTCCCAAGGTGGAAAAGAGATTCTGATCAAGGTTGTGGCCCAATCTCTACCAACTTACATCATGGGGGACTTCCGGTTACCGCGAAGTGTTTGTGACGACCTCACTCACATGGTTAGAAACTTCTGGTGGGGGCGAAGGAAGGGAAGTGGAAGACGCATTGGCGAGCATGGGGCACTTTGATAAAGCTAAAGGAGAAGGGCGGGATGGGCTTCCTGGACTTTCACCTCTTCAACCAGGCCCTGCTGGCCCAGCAAGCGTGGCGACTTTTATCTAACCCTGACAGTTTATGCGCGCAGGTTTTAAAAACCCGCTACTACCCCGACGGCCATTTGAGGATATGGTGTTTTGTGGAAACACTTCGTCCACTAGGCAGGCCATTGTCCACGGCCTCAAACTACTCAAGAAGGGCATCATTTGGCGTATTGGTGATGAAGCATCGGTGCATATGGAGAGACTAGTGGATTCCCCACCCGGTGGCGAGAGGAGCTATCTCCCTCCAAGGTCGCTGCCGGCTCAGGCGTGTAAGCCAGTTGCTTGACGTACATGGTAACTGGAAGGTGAACTTGCTACAACAACACTTCCTCCCCGTGGATGTCATGGAGATCATGAAGATTGAAGCCTCACCTCATGGCGCGGATGACTTCATTGCCTGGGCGGCTGAGCGCTCGAGCGTCTTTTCGGTGCAAAGTGCGTACCATCTCGCTCTCAATGAGTGGATGCTGCCGTCTTCAGTCGCTGTGAGCAGGGCACCGGACGGGCGACGTGCTGTCTGGGCACTTATTTGGAGGCGCCCTGCTCCCCCAAAGGTTCGCATCTTCGCCTGGAAACTTGTATCCAATTGTCTAGCCACTTGGGCAAACAAGAAAGCGAGAACACTGGAGGTTACTGATACATGCCCACTATGTGCGATGGAATGAGAGGACACATTCCATGTTTCCTGCAGGTGCCCCCGAGCTGTGGAACTATGGTGCGCCATGTTGAAACATTGGAGCCTACCAGACCTGAACTCTATAAGGCCCACAGGTGTCTGGTGGTTGTTCGACGTGTTGTTTCCCATGCAGACTGATGACCGCATGAGGGTCCTTATGGTGCTGTGGTGCGCCTGGCATATCCGTAATGAAATCGTCCATGAAAAGAGGTCGCCCTCAATGGAGTCTCATGCCGGTTCCTGCTCAGCTATGAAGCGTCCCTGGTTGCTATCCAGCGACACCCGGACGGCGACCACGTGAAGGGCAAGATGGTCCTTGCGCCCGCTGCGAGGGCGGCACCAGCAATGCATCAAAAGACCGCGCCAACGTCGAACAGCAGGTGGCAAGCCCCAGCCCCTGGGCGGGTCAAACTGAACGTCGATGGGTCCTACTGCCCCGCTTCTGGTGGTGCAGGGGCAAGCATGATCTTGAGAGATAGCAATGGAATGATCATTTTTTCGGCATGCATAAACCTACTTTTTTGTGCAGATCCTTTGCATTGGCAGCTTGTCTGGAGGGCCTCAACTTTGCCATGCAATGGTCACCATTGCCGGTGGACGTGGAGACGTACTGCCTGGTCGCCGTTCAGGCTATTCGGTCGATGACAAATGACAAATCACAACATGCGATGATGATTAATGAAGTTAAGCGACTTCTTGGTGAAAGGGGAAGCTCGATTGCTCATATTAGTAGGAGCTAAAACTGTGTTGGGCATAGACTAGCTATGTTTGGTCGAGTAGAAGTTAGGAATGCCGCCTGGTTAAAATCTGGACCTGCTAATGTACCTGACCTGTGTATGGAGGATCTTCCTCCAGGCTGAGCAATGAAATTTCCTTTCACCCCGCAAAAAAATATATCCAAGATCGCCTTTAGAATAGTCGTTTGCTCCTCTGATGCCTTAAAAAATAATATTGTGTCATCGGCAAACAGGAGATGTGAAATTGCAGGCGCGGTCCGACATATAACCACTCGTTCCAAATTTCGGGTATTCACTGCATCATGTATCAACCTGACATATTGTGATAGTTAGTAGACAGCTTGATGTTCCTTTTATGTGTGCCTAATGCTCTAATAATGCAGGGTAATAAGCTATTGACGCAAAGATATAAAAGTGGACACATGACGGTGAGCATTAGTTTGTCAGGAAGAAGGCATTGCTTCACATTAAATACAATGTATTCGTTCAATACTCATCTGTTACGCATGCTTGGTCCAGAAAAATCAGCAAACGCCAAGATCGTAGAGGACCAAACTGGACTCCAGCATTAGTGTATGGCAGCCGTGGGCCACAACCACTATACAATAATATTGACTGTTGCTCAATACGTTCGATATACAACTCTAAGTTTAGATCCCTATGCATACCATCGGTCTAGATAATGAGAGCATATAGTAGTACGAGCCGTATCGAATTTTGGACTTTCCAGTTATCATAATACAATAAAGTGGTCCTTGTTCTTTACTTTTTTTAGAACTATCCTTATTCTTTACTTTTGTCTTAAACAATTTTGATGGGCTCTCTCATGGGCTAGACTGCGCTTGTCTTTAATTCTTGCCGCGGCCGAGTCGAGCAGCGAAGGCTCGTCCTTATCCTTGTATAGTCGTATTCTTCCTCCCGTCGATTCGTTGCTGACAGTCCATCCAAGTTCAAGTCCTGACTTAAACGCGTGGTGTTCATGGAGTTCCTTACTTTGCCACTTTGCCACTGCTTAGATTGTAATTGATCTTTTGTCACTCTTTAGTTTGCCATTTGATCTTTTGCCACTTTTTCACACAAAAACAATACATGCAAATGAGGGTTATATTATATGGACAAGACGATGGTCAAGTATGCCCTTGTGTGCCTGTTTGACGCCGACGCACGCCAGGACACAAGAGAAGGCTGCGGCTATCTCGTAGCATATGGTGGTCCTCGGCGGTCGCCGGCTACCTCCAAGTGACCACGGTGAGTCGTGATTAGGTGCCACCCACCGCTGCTCAAGGCACTGGCGAGCATCATCATCGGTAGTATGTGGTGCCGACTAGAAGCAGCAACAGTAGCCGGCGGTGGCGGCGGCGGGCAACAGTACCACAGGGCGGCGGGGAGAAGCACCTACTGGGGAACAGCAGCTGGACGGAGAGAAGCACCTACTGGCATCCATCTAGAGCACGGAGTCAGCACACATGCGGGCTGGCTGATGGCCACCGGCGAACAGCAGCTGGACGCGGTGGCACGAACAACGGCGCATGGCTGGAAGGGGCGGTGGCGCGAACAGCGGCGCATGGTTGGAAGGGGCGGCGCGCGAGCAGAGGAACAGAGAAATTTGCCATGGACGTCCTTATATGCGCCGCCATGGCTGCTCGTGGTGGCCACTGAGGAGCAGCGGGGGCGCTCGGTCCGCCATGGCTGCGGCGAGGTGTGGAGCTAGGGTTGGTGGGCGGTTTGATGCCGTCGTCTGTAGGTATCTGCCGGCGTCGAAGGCCACCGGAGCGCCGCCGCCTCCCTCATCCGCAAAGCAGAGAGAGGAACGACGAACGAGAGATGGGGATCGATACTGTCCCGTGCGTGGTCAATCGATGCAAAGGGCAAATTGGGGATTTCATCATGGGTCCCACTTGAAAGGGGCAAAAGATCAAAGTGTGAAGTAACGTGTGGCAAAAAAATCAATGACAAAGTAACCGGTGGCAGATTGTCAAAGTACAAAGTAAGAAGCAAAAAATAAAGAACCCATAAAAAAAATGCCAACGAGAATTAGCCCTTGGTTGGTCTTATTTTTTTCCCTTCCGTCGTGCGTCTCCGTCACCTAAAAATAGCACGAGGCCCGCGTGGCTACCGCCTCCATGAATCTCGCGCGCTCCATTCCCTCCCGTCCTCACCTCCCTCTCCTCGGCGTCCCCTCGATGTTGGGCGGCTTATACCCACCGCATGCCCGTCTCCGTCGCGCCGTTTCACCTCGCTTTCCATGTCCCTCCGCGCCCCCAATGCCGCGCCAGACCCTGGTAAACACCCACCCTTGTTGGTTCTTCTCTCTTCTTGCGGGGTCCATCGGCTGACTGACTGACTGATTGATTGATTCTTGGGATGGTTAGCCACAGCGAGGCGGCGGGCGGACGCCGTCGGTTGGCTTCGCGTGATATTCCCCGACGTGCCTCTGCCGGCACCATCCGACGCGTCCGACAACGACCTGCACGCCGCGCTCTCCGGCGGCAGGCTGCTCTGCGCGCTCCTGAGGAAGATTTGCCCCGGCGCCTTGCTGGACGACGCCTCCACGGATAATGTCGGCAGGTTCCGCGCTGCCGTCGAGCGGATGGGCGTGCCTACCTTCAGCGCCTTCGACCTCGAGAGGGTTGGTTCGGTTGCCGTATCCCTGTTACTCCCTCAGTTCACTTTTGTAAGACCTTTAGACATTTAAGACAGCACCTAAAACAGTTCAATTTCAGCTGTCTTAAACAACTTACAAAAATGAACAGAGGGAGTAGTATAAATTCTCTCTTCTCTCTTCTTATCCTTGGTTGACATTGCATCCATCCAGGGTCAAATGACAGCTGTTGTGACCTGCATTCTTGCCCTCAAGGATCGGTTTGGATCACGCATCGGCGAAGAACGGAACCTTACTTTCCTCACCAGAAGCGATGGCGAGGGAAGCAGAAAGTATATGGTTGCCAAGCTGCAAAGAGTGCTCACCAGTCCAATTATGTCAGGTCCTGCTATTCTACTTGCACTGATATCAAGATTTTTTTTTGTACTCTCGAAAAATATCAAGAATGACAGTATTCTCCATTAGGGAGTTTGCACAATTGCACTGATATTGAGAATTTGCGATAGTATTCACCAGTCCAAGTTAATAAGCTTGGGAATAACTTGATTGCGAGTTGAAACATCATCTTTTGTCATCTTTCTATGCAGAACCGTCCAGCCCTTCATTAGGGGCCGATCTGTATTCTCCGTCAGGGGTACTTCAGATGAAACAAGGGGGATTTGCTGATCTTCCTGGTTGTAAGATTTCAGACTTGATGAAATCCTCCAGCTTGGATGTAAGTACAATGCTGCATACTGCACTTGAAACCATCTAGATAATCAATCAATTCTTGTGGAAATTTAAAATGAAAGAAAATGTATGTTATTTTCTGGTGCCAACTTGTTCTCGTGTTTGATGAGCCAACCTATTTTGCAGAATGCACCCACTCAGTCACTTCTGGGTGTCGTGAACAGCATCGTTGATGAGAGTATCGACAGGAAGAATGGACAGATACCTTATGTAGGCTTCTAATAAAAAAGCAATATAGTTAGTTTGTTCTTTCCATATTTAGGAGATTTTGTTTCTACACGTGTTAACATCTTTCCTTGCGTATAATGGATGGAAATATTTCATTCTAGCGCATCGCTTGCTTGCTGAGGAAGGTCATAGTTGAAATTGAACGGCGTATGTCTTCTCAAGCTGGGCATATAAGAAATGTAAGATAAATAGTTATTCATGTTTATTTTTGTATCGAATAGTCCATTGTGATCTCTTTCTTGTCTGCAGCAAAATAACCTGATTAAAGCTCGCGAAGAGAAGTATCAGTCAAGGATAAGAGTGCTGGAAGCACTAGCAGGTGGGCAAAGCGGGCAAACACATGTAAATTCTAGCACCTTCTTTGAGCCATCTATCTCCGAATTGTTTTTACCAGAAATTTTGTGCACTGCGAGTAAATTGCTTAATTCTTCTCAATGAGTTTCAAGCTCTTCTCATCTCCAGTAAATTGTAAAATAGTGTGACTGAGCAGAACCCCATTTGTTTATTTCATATAGCTTAAAATAACAGCAAGGTTGACTTACTTTCTTGTCCACTCTGTAAATAATGACAATTCATGTACTTGAGTGGCCATAGCTTTAGCTCAATGGAGAAAGTTGATCTGTTTCTTTATGAAAGCCCACTCTTGTCATGCAGATGGAGAAAGATAAGCTCAAAGACAAAGGACAACTACCAGAGGAAGATATGGCTATGTTGATGAAATGCCAGGAAGAGGTGGCTAGATTGATGAAGGAGAAGGAAGATATGGTTAGGTTGCTGAAGGAGAAGGAAGATATGGTTAGGTTGTTGAAGGAGAAGGAAGATATGGTTAGGTTGTTGAAGGAAAAGGACAATATGGACTTGAAAAAGGGCAAGGTGGAAGAAACACAGCAAATAGTGGATGAGGAAAAATACAGGTTACTTAAGGAGAAGGATGATACGATAGTGACATTGAAAAAGGAGAGGCAAGAAATGGTTAGGTCGTTGAAGGAGAAGGAAGATATGGTTAGTCTGTTGATGGCAAAGGAAGATATGGTTGATTTAAAAAAGGTCATGGTTGAAGAAAGACAAAGAATAATCGATGAAGGAAATGATAGGTTACTTAAGGAGAAGGATGATACTATATTTAGATTCACAAAGGAGAAGGAAGAGATGGTTAGGTTGTTGAAGGAGAAGGAAGATATAATCAGGCTGATGAAGGAGAATGACGATGTGGTTAGGTCAATACAGAAAGAAGATATGGTTAATTCAGAAAATGGTAGTATTATGGACAAAAAACAAACAACAGATGATGGTAATGATATATTGATTTCAGAGAAGAACACTATTGTGGTTAGGTTGACAGAGGAGAAGGAAGAGATGATTAGGTTGCTGAAGGAGAAGGAAGATACAATTCAATTGATGAAGGAGAAGGAAGACATTTTCATGTCAACGAAGGAGAAGGAAGATAATAAGGCTGACCTGAAAAAAGGCACAGTTGGAAACATGAAGCAATCAACTGATGAAGACATAGATACATCAACTAAGGAGAAGGGCGACATAATTAGGTTGATGAAGGAAAATGAAGATTATAACAATACAATTATGAAACTTAAGCTGGACTTAGAAGCATTAAAATCATTGCACGAGGAGAACTGCAAGTTGTTAGAATCTAAGAAGGAAGATATAATTAAGCTTCTTGCAGACAAGGAAGACAATGCCAGTATGATTTTGCAACTCAAACAGGACAGCTTAACAAAGGAGAATGAGGACATTCTTAGGTTGATGAAGGAAAAGGAGGATGGTAACAGTATAATTGCGAAAGTTAAGCTGGAAATGGAAGCATTAAGATCGTCATACGAAGAAGCCTGCAAGCTCTTAGAATCTAAGGAGGAGGATGTAGTTAGGCTTCTTGCAGATAAGGAAGACAATGCCAGCGTAATTCTGCAACTCAGGCAAGAGCTTGAAGCAACAAAAAGATTGCATGAGATACATAGTCAGCAGTTAGAGACCAGAGCTTCCCAGGTAAAGGAGGAGTTGGAACATAGGATAAAAGAAGTAGAGCTCATGTTAGAAGATTCTATCAAGAGAAAAAGGGAATTTGAAGAAGTATCTAAATCTCGAATCCAGTTCTGGGAGCAGAAAGGAATAGTGGTCAACCAATTTGTGGGTTTGCAAGTACAAAACGTTCAGGTATTAGTCAAATCAATTCCTTTTCTCGGTTTCCATCGGGAGTTCCTAAATTTTCAGTTATGTGAATAGTGTTTTGTTTTATCAGGATTTGAGGCTATGTTCTGTTTCATTTAGGCATGAAATCCTAAATTGTCAAAAAAGATGGCTTGAAGAACTAGCTGGCCTTGGTAAGAATGAACCCTGCGAGTAGTTATGTCTCGTATTTACATAATTTCATCAATAGATCACAATTAACATTATTGCATTTTTTACAGGACAAAACCTTAAGGTGGTAACAAATGCTGCAGAAAAATATCATGCAGCTCTTGCAGAAAACAGAAAATTGTTCAATGAGATCCAGGAACTAAAAGGTGCCAGTTTTGTACTACAATCATTAGTTCATTTTTCTTGGCTATTATATTAACTTAGGTAGTACAGCTAAAAATATTAAGTTAACATAGTATTACGAAGCAGGAAACATCAGAGTTTACTGTCGGATTAGACCTTTTCAACCTGGGGAGGATGAGGGCTCCAATTCAGTTGAATATATTGGCGACAATGGTGAACTCGTTTTATCGAACCCTACAAAACAAAAGGAAGGGGGCAAGAATTTCACATTCAACAAAGTATTTGGGCCTACCACTACACAAGGTACTCATAACAGCGAGATCTATGCAATTTACCTTCTCTCGAGTTTCTAAAGGCGCGCCTAAGCGAGCGCTTAAGCGCGCCTAGGCTCTAGGCGTTGGCAAAACGCATTACGCATAACTACGCTTAATCTGTGCATAACTGCGCATAAGCATGCGCTTTGGTTAGTAAAGCGCAAGGCGGTGGCAAAACGCACATTTAACGCCTAGCGCTTTTTTGAACTATGGTAACAATGCAGTAATATAGTGTACGTCATAAATTGGTTTTCTTATATCCTAATTTTCCTTAATAGATATGGTCTTCAAGGATATTCAGCCACTAATTAGATCAGTTCTTGATGGCTACAATGTTTGCATTTTCGCATATGGTCAAACTGGATCAGGGAAAACATACACTATGGTATGAGGCTTTCAGAACATGAACTTTTAGCTTTTTGTTTCTGTTTGCATGGAAGAACTAATAATATATGTTTTAATAGTTAATGTTGTGCTTACAATATCTTGTTTCAATTGATTTCTTAGATGGGGCCTGAAAAGGCAACTGAGAAGGAATGGGGCGTCAACTATAGAGCACTAAATGACCTTTTCAATATCTCCCATGCTCGGCGAGACATGATCACATATGAACTTACTGTTCAAATGATTGAGATCTACAATGAGCAAATCCGTGATCTCCTTGGTGGTGGTGGTTCACAGAAGAAATATCCTTTTGTTTGTCCAAACTGGCTTCACTGGATAGTAGTTTGCGTGTGTTTTCTGCATGTTCTATGTCAGCCATTGTTTTATGTGGTAATATTATTATAACGAAATTAGTTGAAATAGGTCTATTTGTAATTCTGCAACTTTTAGTTGGGTATAGTAGTCCGTGTGTGTTTTCTGCAAGTTCTAACAAAACTTAGTCATTTTTCTCCAATACGCAACATTAGTCATGGTTTTATGCATTCTGAATTCATCTGTTATTAGCAAGAAAGTGTCTGGAAATAAAGGGGCTGTTTGGTTCCTAGACACACCTTGCCACACTTTGCCACACCTCAAGTTAGGCAGGACCAAGTTAGGTGGGTGTTTTGTTCTAGCCACAACCAAGGCAAGATTCTTCTTGTGAGAAACAATCCCCACATGTCATACACACAAAAAGTATGGCAAGATTCCCTTAGGCAAGCCAAAGTGTGGCTAAGAATTTGAGCACCTAAGGTAAGGCAGGTCTGGCAAACTCTGGCAAATTAGTCACCAACCAAGGAGGCCCAAAAAGTTGTAACTTTGGTCGGGTACACCAATTGCCCGTACACAGTATTCATGAGATTTCTACTGTCATAGTCTTGCTTGTAATTCAATGAATTGCCTTTTGCAGACTGAAACATCCCCCCTCCCCCCTTTTTTTTCTTAACTTGCACACGATAGGGATTCAGAATACCATGCAGCCAAACGGAATTGCTGTTCCTGACGCAACTATATGTCCTGTCAACTCAACTTCTCATGTTATTGAGCTAATGCAAACTGGGCACGGCAATAGAGCGATGAGTGCAACAGCTTTGAACGAGAGAAGCAGCAGATCTCACAGGTAGGTTAATTTTGCCAGTTCTCTTTTTCTGCAGGAATAAAGCTCCTTATTAGTGGGTAATCTTCTGCAGTGTTGTGACAATTCATGTCCGAGGCCAGGATCTAAAAACTGGGAACACTTCACGTGGCGCTCTACACCTTGTGGATCTTGCTGGAAGTGAGAGGGTGGACCGCTCTGCAGTTACAGGAGACAGGCTCAAAGAAGCACAGCACATCAACAAATCTCTGGCTGCTCTTGGGGATGTTATATTTTCTTTATCACAGAAGAATGCGCATGTACCATACAGAAATAGCAAGCTTACACAAGTCTTGCAAACTTCTCTGGGTATTCTTTTTCACTAAAGAACTAACTTTAGTCACATAATTATGTGTTGTATAGAGAGGTTCATGACATGGAAAAATTTCATATGCAGGTGGGCATGCAAAGACACTAATGTTTGTGCAGGTCAATCCGGACGTTTCGTCTTATACAGAGACCTTAAGTACTCTTAAATTTGCGGAACGAGTGTCTGGGGTGGAACTAGGTGTTGCAAGGACCAATAAGGAGGGAAAAGAAGTCAAAGATGTTAGAGAATTGATGGATCAGGTAACATACTCTCTCAACACAAAACATTATTGAGGTGCAGTGATATTGCAAGGACCTTAAGAACTAATAATAAGCGACAAATGCAGTGATATTGCACCATACTAGCGTAACTAGCTAATGATCTTGATATTGAGGTGCGCAAATAAATTAAAGATATCATACTAGGGTGTCAAAATTCAAAACCTTATGTCATGTGGCACAAGATTTTTTCTCAATGAAGTACAGTTACAGTTGTTGACATCTAATGTGTCGACTTGCAGCTTTCGATGCTAAAAGATACTATCTCAAAGAAGGACGACGAAATCGAACAGCTGCAGCTACTGAATACTAGCACCTCCAAATTGAAGTCCAACAGACAAGCTGATCACATATTGAAGCATTCATCATCTTCTCCGGGCATAACATCACTAGGAAAGGTCTCAAGTGTTGGTAGTGGAGCAGCTTCTGATCTTGACAACTTCTCTGACACTAGTGACAGGCAATCTGAAGCTGGGTCCATGCTCTCCATTGAACCTGAGGTTTCTGGTCTTGGTGATGTTGAATCTGATGGAAGGTTAAGTGATGCATCTGATGGGGGTAATTCCACCGGTGCGGAAACTGACAGTTCAGTAAGCAGTGTGGTAGACCAAGGGCAAGAGAAAGCGTCTAGCGCTGCGAAAGAGCGGTTGTGCGTATTTCCAGTTCTCGTTAGTCTGAGATTTAATAGTTTCATTTATTTGACAATTCAATTTATACAGAATTTCCATTAAGTGGAACTTTTGTCATGGTTGTGGCTGTTGTCTGTGACTTGCACCTTTTTCCCTTCATGTAGGACAAAGACGGTATCTCGAGTTCAGAAGTTGACAGTCCGAAAAGCATCAGGCTTGCGGCCTAAACCAAGGGATCCTGCTATTCCTAAACCCTCAGGTAAGATGCCTCTTTATTTTGCACTTGGATTTTCGAAATTTTCTGAATATGCCAAGGTTGACAAAATAATGCTTGGGAGAAATATAACTGAGTTTGACAGTTTTATCCATACAGTTAGTTCATATAGTTCACTCCTAATCTCGGTAACATACATGTACAGTATGTCTTGAACATGTAATTACAACGGGATTTAGCTGGGTATGCATTGGCATGGAATCGATGTTTTGACTACGGTCCAGAGTAAAAGGATATTTGCATTGACGAACAGATAACAAATCTAATCTAATACAAACTCAGTGTAACTCCTGATACTGTATCTAACAAAAAAGTGACTCTTGTAGAAATCTCACAAGGAATATAGTTACTAGAGTATTGATTATTAACATTCAAATACCTGGATTATATCCACTCTCAACATTTCTGCATATTTTTTCTTGTTCTTGTTGCAGTGCCAACAGGGGCACGAAGAAATACAAGCACCCAAGGAATTCCACCAGCAAGAGCTACTAGTAGTGCAAAACGAGGACCATAGATCAAGTTTCTTACTGTACCATTTTGGCTAAACCATTTTCCACTTGCCTTAAATATCTATTGGAAGCTCTAGAGTGTAAAGTCTAGCTTGTTGTAATTATGCCCATTGAGTTGGAAATTAGGCAGGGGGACAATTTAGGTGTTGTGAATCTCTCTTGTGCTTGATTCACTTATCCTTTTTACTATTTCAGTACGCTCTAAACAACTTCCAAGAAGTTGTTAAAGCACATGAATATGTAGCCTAGGTGCAATTCAGTGAAGGCTTCTAATCAGTTATTGCCTAAATTAGGTATAGCATAGGTGTATTTTTCTCATAGGGTCTGAAATCAGCCGGTGATGTTTTCCTATGATCTGGCGCTCTCTTATGTTTCAGTTGTGCTCTTAGATTTGTGCATAATTTCATCAACTACAAGGATTTGGGGTTCAGTATAGTAGGAAGACCAGAAACCTTTTCTCATTCTTTGTTGTTTTTCAAGATGTCGCCTTCCTTTCTCTTTCGAAGGATCCAATGATATTGACTGACTTGATGCACTTAATTTAGTTGCTGCAACGTTGCACTGTGAAGAACATGACCGTAGTTCTCAGTAGTTTACCATATGGTAGGAAGCCTCTTTTTTTCATCTTTAATACAAAATAGTTTACCATATGGTAGGAAACTGTGTTGACTTGATTCCACTGACGCAATGAACTATGTACAGTACTACTCCCTCCGTCCGATAGTATAAAAACGTTTTTGACACTACACTCTAGTGTCAAAAACGTTCTTATATTATGGACGGAGGGAGTAACAAATAAACTTACATGAAGAGGTATTTCCATGGTAGTGAACTATTCAGTCCTCAGTTACGATAGAGTAAAAATGCATGCAACTCAATCGTCATATTGCAAAGGGAAACACTTTTCATCAGAGGTCTGATTTATTTCCTTCGTCAGACCAATCTTATATCATTGATTCCTTTCCATCGTATGGTCAAGAACCTCGGAAAAAAAATTATATGAGACATGGTCTCATATAAAGCAGGTGAGACCCGCTCTGATGGATGACACGTGGCATTCACAAATCACAAAGCATCTAATCTCTCCTCCCTGATTTCAGGTGGGTGGGTGGGATAAATGCTTTGTGATTTGTGAATGTCACGTGTCATTCATCAGGATGGGTCTCACCTGCTAACCCGTGAGACCTGGTCTCATAGAATTATTTTCCAAGAACCTCCCTCTCTCCAAGCCATGCACCCATTAATCTAGGACAACGCTGCCCACCAACCCGTTAATCATGCACCCATGATTAGGGAAATCAAAATGGAATCATAATTAATCGCTTGGTCGCTCCACTGTTGTTTTCGCCTTGCTCAGCGATCCCTCCTGCCGCTGCAGCGCAGCCCATCGTGCTGGAGCCTGGAGCACAACGTCGACGTCCTCTCCTAAAGGTGACCATGGTGGCCCTAACGGTGAGCACCTCTTCGATCTAGTCATGATTTCGCTCCTCTGCCCCTATCTCGCTGCAGCGGCTATGCTAACCTAGGCATCTGTGTAGGCCTTCAATAACGGTGCACCAAGGTGTCCAGGAGCCTCACAACGCTACAGAGGAGGTCAGATGTTGCCGGTGTCTGCCTGGGCATCCATTCTTCATAACGACAAAACGACAATGCATCGCTGGTCCAACCGACATGCTACATATGTGTTGTGCTTTTGCATTTTCAGTCCGTATAGATTGTTTTTTTTTACCGTGTCAAGCTTTGCCTCGTCTCCATGCTTCCTACGTGTATGCAGTCATCTTGTTTTTACTTAATCAATAACCAATTCTTCCTTCCTAATTTCACATATATTATAGACAATAAGCCTATGTCCGTGCTTCAACTATACAATCTGCTTCCATAGGTTGTAAAATCAATCTAAGCATTTGTATGTTGGTGATACAAAACATCCATCTCCTTGTTACCAAAAGTATTAGTCTGCTTCAATGTTCGTTAATGTATTTCCATCTAAGCTCTTGTATATAGCGGCTCTACTTATTGGCAAGCATCTTGCAACACGCTCTTTCCATACTTCTTACTCATGGAAATTTTAAATTGTAACACACATGCGTCTTGGCGTCAGAGTTTGCTTCCATAGGTAAACAAAATTCAATGAAATTTGTATGTTGTTGAGACCAAACATGCATCCCAATGTTTGCCAAATCTTTGTTTATTTTCATTTTCAATGTTCTATATTTCCAATTAAGAAAAATCATATTTATATAGCATATTTTCATGCTTCCTGTGAGCTTCCAAATCATACTTCAAGTGCTTCTTCGGTTTATGCAGATTGCTTTTGTATTTCAAGCTTCTTATTTTATAACTTTTGTGGTATATCCTCGTTATCACATGTGTCTTCATTCCAGGTAGTTTGTTCACATAGTTCCAGCTTGTCATTTTTTTTTTTAAATTATTCACATTTGAGCACATGTATGTAAACATTGCCCTTGTGCTACATTCATGCTTTCACTGTGTATCATGAATGTTTTGATAGATCAAATCATTGCTTCATATAAGCCATGATTTCTACCTTTATATTTTGCATATGCCTCTATAGCAATGATTGGTTTTCTCCGTATCAATTCTCTATGCTTCCACTACCTATCATGTGTGTTGTGATAGATCAAGCTATTCCTTCTTGTAAGCTATGCATCCTACTTTTATGTTTTATAGTAATGCCTCTTTTTTCTTTATCTCAATATTTTACTCCTCCACTGCCTAGCATCTATGTAGTGATATGTCAAAATTTGTCGTATTTTCTCATGTGTTTCTGTTATACAAATGTTTGTGCCACACAATTCCGATCATGCATCATTGACTTTTCAATCGCCTTGTAGTGCCCTCTCCCCATGACGTCGACACTGCCGATATGAAGGCAACAGAGGTGGTGGTGGAGGTGGTGAAGGCAACAGAGGTGGTGGAAGCAACAAAGGTCACTGAGATCTCGGTCCTTATCGCGACGTTGCAGCCCAAGACAATACCGACGCTTCCCAGATATATTAGGCCTGAATTTTGTATTATATTTTGCTGTCATGTAATTAATATGTGTTGTATTATATTTTGGTTTCATGGAAGCAGACTCTCTATTCTTTGGAAGCAAAATTCCGTTTCTTGTGGAAACAATGTATAGCTATAATGGAAACCAATTTATTTTTTGAGTGGAAGCAAATATATATATTTTTCTGATATAAGCAAAACTAAGTTGCAGTGGTAACAAATATATGAGTCGATGGAAATAAATTGTTGCTTGATTGAAAGCAAAATAAACATTTATATTCACACATTTTCATCAGATCGACACAAATTTGGTTGTACGCACTTGAAGCATATTATTGAGTAGATGGAAGCAAATATGCATTGGCTCAAAATAGAATATGTGAAACAGAGAAATAAATCATGTGGACAAAATGATGCATCAATCTTGTAAGCAAAATAATTATGGGGAGCTTAATTAGGAAGCAATATATGGAAACGAACTGCCACTGGCCCATCCCGTAAAAGAAGGAACTACCACCGTACCATGCACACTAGCAGTTATGACGAAGCAGCCAATTAAGGCTTCAATCCAGCAAATCATGCGGCGGGGTTTCCTAACAGATCGGACGTTGGGGGTAAATTCGATCGAATGGTCTAGCACTAGTCTTCGATCTAGCACTAGTCTGATGAGAAGAGATCAGTGGTCTGATGCCTAGCGCTTCCTTATTGCAAATGTTGTTTTGAGTGTCACGAAATCGCCAATATAATAAGATATCATGTAATTCTCTAAATTAGAAGCGTCAGTTTTATACCAGAGAAATTATTTGCAACTTCAGTATTCTGTTCCTAAATATAAGTCATTTTAGAGTTTAATATGGACTACATACGGAGTAAAATGGATGAATCTCGCTCTAGAATCCGTATATATGCATCTGTATCTACTTCCTCCGTTCGAAATTACTTGTCTCTAGACGTATTTTAATTCTAGATATATCCATTTCCGAGACAAGTAATTTCGAACGGAAAGAGTAGTTCGCATTGAAATCTCTAAAAAGACTTATATTTAGAAATGGAGGGAGTATTATATTTAATTTTTCTACCACTAAGCTCCATGCAGCAAATGTGTCGAGAAAAATCTTTCATATGACAAACAACAAGTGCTTCTCTCTGAATCGAGGGAAGTTGATAAAGAAATTTACAATACATTGCACAATGTTTAAAAGAAAGTTTGCAAGTTGACACAAAAAAATGCTTTTTCTTTATTTCAGACATCAGCATAGTAGTTCAGAATCAGATTAGCAAGTTGAACTTCCCCACAACAACTAATGACGATTACAGTACAGTACTAATAAGCAAGAATAGACGATGAAATGGGGGCATGAAATCCTCCTACTTTTACAGCTTCCCGTTCCTCGTGATGAACTCTTTGGGTAGCTATCTCATTTACAACTCAAAAGGTTTTCCGTTCCTCATGAGGAACCGTCCAATTTGCAATTTTCAGTGCAGTGTGCAAACTGAAAACAAAGCTCCATGATGAATCAGGCAATGGTGGCCTGCGCTTGCTTCGCACCAACCGCAAAGAACTCGGTGATGACCTCGAGGGGCATGCCCTTTGTCTCTGGGACCTTTAGGTAGACGAACACAAAGGCGATGCAGCAAACGACTGCATATATACCAAAGACACCTGCTAGACCAATAGCATTCAGCATCACAGGCAGGCTGTAGGTAACAATAATGTCACATATCCAGAATGTGAGGGCGCAAATAGCGATGCAGACACCACGGACTCTGGTGGGGAAAATCTCTGCACATAGAATGTTGGGGATTGGGCCAAAGCCCATGACAAAGCAGCAGAAGTAGACAATGACGCTAACTGTGGAGAGCACAGCGTGGGGCACCGTACTCAAGTTGATAACATTGGACACAACCAAAACAATTAGGGATGCTATCAAGATGGGAATTGTGCCCAGTAGAAGAAACCTGCAGAAAAGGAAAAAAATAATAAGACCTTGTTTGATCGGAAAAAGTGATAATACTGAGACTTGAGATTCCAAAGCAAACCAGTTAGTACCTTCTTCCAGATATATCCATAAGTCTCATGGCTACACCAATGCTTGGGAGCATGAGTAAGGTGGTGAGAGAGCTGATCAAGATGGACGCTGATGCTGAACTGAGGCCAAGATTGGAAAGAAGAACCGCCACACCAGCTTGCTCCAGAATTTGAGGAGTATAGTAGAGAACTCCATTTATTCCAGCAAACTGCACAAGGAAAATCGACTCAGTACTTGTTGGCCAGTTTCAGACTATATGTTTGTTCATATCTGGCATACATACAGTAATTAAAGAAATCAGCAGCATAATCTCTACCTGCTGAAGCATCTGAATTCCAACGCCGACGAACAATGCACGCCTCACACCAGGTTCAAACAGATCTTTCCAGATTGAACCTTTGGGAGCTGCCTCCAATGGATGGATCATGGCTGGACCGGCCGCCATACGCTCTTCCATAAGATCCTTGGAGTAAAGAGCCGAGTGGCTTACCAAAGCAGCAGCGTGTATAAACCCACTGCCCCCTTGGGTGGCATCACCCCCACCAGGAAGTGAAACAACAGAGCCCCTTCTTGAGTCGGCCACCCCCTCTTGGTGCAAGTAGATTCTTTTGAAGCCTCCTTCCTTCTTGCCATCCTCGCCTTGTCGCTCCGACCATTTCCATGCGAGTTGCCACCCCCCACCAATACCAGTGCTGCTGACTGCCTCCCCACCCTCTTCCAAGAGACTTCTCCTTCTCATGCCCAAAGTGCTTCCATGGTGACCATGGTCCTTCCCATCCGTGTTTGTGGTCTGTCGCGACAGCAGTGGGCTGTGGACATTATCTTCGTAGTCGCCTCCAGCATCAGATGCATATTCTTCATCGTCCCTATGAACGTTCTCCTCATCCCAGTGCTCAGTTTTTGGGTGCTGATCGGCCACACTGAGCATGCTGCCAAAGTTAGGAAACAATGTGCTCCGCATGCTTCCTCCAGCTTGAGGCATGTTCTCATGAACACTTCCGAAAAGCGTGACTAGAGGATCCATAAGGGGCACACTCTGGTTTACCATGCTGCCATGACGAGATGCAAGAGAAAGCACACTTCCAAGCATGCTGGGTCCCTTGGAAGGTCGAGCAATCCATGATTGGCCCTCTTCAGGCCCATATAGTGTTATTTGGTCATTATCGCCATCAACAACATGATCATCAGCTGGGTCATTAGCTGGTCCTATTATGTACTCCTCAATGGAGGTGTCTCCTCCAACCTCCAAACCTTCAACAAGAAGGGCCATTTCTCCTGCACAAATTTGATTTGGAATGATAACTGTAACTTTACTCATAGTTATTCGTAAACCACCAACTGAAATTTACCAACACTTAGATTCCAACATACTATGTTGAAACCTGAATTGTGAAATCATTTTTGAGGGATACCCAAACATTACATCTTTAGAAACATATCATAATTGACTTGAATACCTTACTGAAAGGAGCAGCTTATGCAAGTTCTTAATGTAAGTTGCATACTTGTGTCCATTTACCAACCAATATAGCCACAGTTCATCTGAGCTTTGTCAACAAGGTCATTTATTAAAGAGCAAAGAAGCCTCCACTGAGGCTACTACTACTACTTCGACATTCTGTGATGTGCAAAGTACCAACATGAATTTAATGTTAACAAGACTCAAACATAATTTCTTACTCTTTGGTCATTTATGATCTGTTATACAGTCTGTACAAATTAAATAATGATTTTTTGTTAAAAAAATTGTGCAACTCATATATAACAGTTAACACTAGTGCATATCACTTAGGTAACTAATTGCAATCCACTATCAGGGATGAATTTAAAGAAGGGTTCTGTCGCAATCCAGGTGAAATGAATATGGAGTTTTGAGTGAAAAAAACAGACCTGAGACATCCTCCCTTCCCCGTAATCTTTGCAGCACCTTCTTTGCCTCTGCCATTCGGCCCTTGCTGACAAGCCATCTCGGAGATTCTGGCAGGTAAAATACCGTCAAGACGAAGAAAAACAACGACGGAACTGAGAGAACCCCGAGCATAATTCTCCAATCAGGTGATGGCAAGAGTGACATCCCGAACACCATGCAGTATGACAAGAACATCCCTCCTGACCCACTGAACTGTGGAAGCGTGTTGAGCCGTCCCCTGATCTCCGAAGGAGCCGTCTCTGAGATGTACAAAGGCACCAGCGTGACAGCCAAGCCGATACCAAAGCCATCGACAAGGCGTGCCAGGAGCAGCACATAGACATTGGGTGACCATAGCATGATTAGGCCGCTGAGGAAGTAGAGAAGTGAAGAGAGAATGAGCATAGGGCGCCGGCCAACCCAGTCTGATACTGGCCCGGAGAATGTGGTGATGATGGTTGCACCGATGAGCGACATGGCCACGATGAGCCCCTCTACAGTCGGATTATTTTCGAGCTGGAATTCCTTCTTGATGTACAGGACAGCACCTGAAGACGAAAAGCGTGCTCTGTTAATCTGTGCCTAAAAGTAAAGGATAGCAAGTTTACAGATGAGATATAATCAAGGAAATGTTCACAATCGAAACTTGTCTTGACAAGAGTATTATCTTGGTTGGTACGGTGTTGCTTTTAGGGTCGAAAAACAAGTCATCAGTTTGCTCAAGGGAAATAAATCACCCGTCTTTTGTTCCAACAAAAAAGACTAGTAGTAGTACTGAACAGCATCTGGTCTAAACTACTTATAAAGGAAGCTCCCAAAACAAGAACCCCGAATTCACCGGAGTGATCTAACAAGGTAGTAAAACAAATCTGGTCTACTTACCAGCAATGGTGGCATTGTCCCACCCCTGCAGCAGATTGCCGATGGAAGCCGCAATCGCGACCAGTGCAGCACCCGACATCTTCTTCCCTCCTCTCCACCAAGGATCCCTGCAGCTGCGCCGGCGCGCAGAAACCCAGCCCAAGATAAACGAACCAGCCACCACAAGCTGGGATTATTTAGATGAAAAATCTCGCCTACCTCTCTAGTAGAGAACCAACCAAGGAGAGGAGATGGAGAAGCCCAAGAAGCGGCAGCCCCCTGGTGTGGTGTGGTGGTGTGGTGCGGTAGATCAGAACCGAGCGAAGCCGCCTCAAATAGGAACCAAGAGCTACCCCTCCTTCACTGCCCCGGCTGCCACCGGAAAAGAAGAAGACAAGGCCAGCAGCGTCCCCGAGAGAGTGACGACAAAAGGCCTTGGAATCGAATCGGTGTAATTTATTTTACAGCTGTGTATTTATTTGGACAAGTTCCACGTTATCGCATCCATGCGTGTGAGAATTTTTTTTGGATTTTCAGATTTTAAAATGTTTTATCTCTTAAATGAAAAATCCGATTGAAGATCCGTTTTCACCATTAAATCTCTCGTGACAAGATCTTCGAAACTCGATCTCATATCAATATATTTCGATGGTTTTTTGGGGTTAAAAGTTGACATGTCTATTGCATATGAATTGCCATGATGTTTACACAGAAGTTGTCATGATATGTTTCAGCTATTTTTTCATATTTAAAAGTAATTTTGACATATTATAAAACAAGAAATTAAGAAACTAGACTTGCCATGAATCATAAACTGAAATTGCCATGATACATGCACTTAAAATTGCTATGGTTCATACAAAAAATAATTTTCATGATCAATGTACTAGAATTGACATGCTCTACAAACTAAAATTGGCACATGACAACTTTAGTTTAAGCAGTATTGCAACTACGTGTAAACATCATGATAACTTTTGGGCAAAAAAAATATTTCGTCAAAACATATCAACATGGGGTCTAGTTTTGAAGATCTCATCGAGACGGATTTAATGGTGAAAATGGTTTTTTAATTTGATTTTTAATTAGGAGATAAAATATTTTTAAGCCGAAAACCAAAAAGATTCTTGCTAATGCCATCTTCATATGTGACAAAATGAGTGGTGATGGAGGCGTATGGGCGATGTGCAAGATGCCACACATATGGGCGTTAGTTTTTTCGATTTATTTTACAGCTGTATATAATCGGGCATACGTGATTTCCATGAGTTAATTGCAAGATACTAGTACCATGTCAACTTATTGGTACCAACTTTCATTATTCTTAATCCATCAGGGTTCAAGTCCTAGTGCTAGCATTTTTTTTGGATGTATTTCAGGAATTTCTGGTGATGCGCGTTCAAATGTGAGGATACGTTTACGTCGACTACGAGGCGTCTATGATGACTTCGTCAATCTCAAGATGATACGTCGGCTCAGTCTATAGAGGTAGTGGGTGTGCGTGTATGCGTTCATAGGGGTGAGTGTATATGCATATATATGAGCGGTTGCGTTTGTACTGTATTCAGAAAAAACTTTTGTTTTTTTGCACATCAGTATTGGTTTTGGGTTGAGTTATAACAAATCGCACTAATTTTTAACCACCGAACTGATGGTGGGGCCCGCTCGAAGGGATGACGTGACAAAAAAACCATACTGACTCCCATGGGTCTCTACCAAGTGCCAACTACTCCATGACGGGAGACCAAGGGGCCGAATCGAGGCAGGATGTTGGGGATGGCCAACGTGGTGATGGTTGATGGGGGGAGTGAAGGAAATATGCTCTAGAGGAAATAATAAAGTTATTATTTATTTCCTTATTTCATGATAAATGTTTATTATTCATGCTAGAATTGTATTAACCGGAAACTTGATACATGTGTGAATACATAGACAAACAAAGTGTCACTAGTATGCCTCTACTTGACTAGCTCGTTGAATCAAAGATGGTTAAGTTTCCTAGCCATAGACATGAGTTGTCATTTGATTAACGGGATCACATCATTAGGAGAATGATGCGATTGACTTGACCCATTCCATTAGCTTAGCACTTGATCGTTTAGTATGTTGCTATTGCTTTCTTCATGACTTATACATGTTCCTATGACTATGAGATTATGCAACTCCCGTTTACCGGAGGAACACTTTGTGTGCTACCAAACATCACAACGTAACTGGGTGATTATAAAGGAGCTCTACAGGTGTCTCCGAAGGTACATGTTGAGTTGGCGTATTTCGAGATTAGGATTTGTCACTCCGATTGTCGGAGAGGTATCTCTGGGCCCTCTCGGTAATGCACATCACTATAAGCCTTGCAAGCAATGTAGCTAATGAGTTAGTTACGGAATGATACCTTATGTAACGAGGAAAGAGACTTGCCGGTAACGATATTGAACTAGGTATTGGGATACTGATGATCGAATCTCGGGCAAGTAACATACCGATGACAAAGGGAACAACGTATGTTATTATGCGGTTTGACCGATAAAGATCTTCGTAGAATATGTAGGAGCCAATATGAGCATCCAGGTTCCGCTATTGGTTATTGACCGGAAACGTGTCTCGGTCATGTCTACATAGTTCTCGAACCCGTAGGGTCCGCACGCTTAAGGTTTCGATGACAGTTATATTATGAGTTTATGTGTTTTGGTGTACCGAAGGAGTTCGGAGTCCCGAATGAGATCGGGGACATGACGAGGAGTCTCGAAATGGTCAAGACGTAAATATTGATATATTGGATGACTATATTCGGACATCGGAAAGGTTCCGAGTGATTCGGATATTTTTCGGAGTACCGGAGAGTTACGGGAATTCGTATTGGGCCTTAATGGGCCATACGGGAAAGGAGAGAAAGGCCCCAAAGGGTGGCCACACCCCTCCCCATGGACTAGTCCGAATTGGACTAGGGAGGGGGGCGCCCCCTTCCTTCCTTCTCCTTCTCCCTTCCCTTTCCTTCTCTCCTACTCCTACTACTTGGAAGGGCTCCTAGTTCTACTAGGAAAGGGGGAATCCTACTCCCGGTGGGAGTAGGACTCCCCTAGGGTGCGCCATAGAGAGGGCCGGCCCTCCCCCTCCTCCACTCCTTTATATACGAGAGAGGGGGGCACCTCATATACAACAATTGATCTCTTAGCCGTGTGCGGTACCCCCCTCCACCATAGTTCTCCTCGATAATATTGTAGCGGTGCTTAGGCGAAGCCCTGCGACGGTAGAACATCAAGATCGTCACCACGCCGTCGTGCTGACGGAACACTCCCTCGACACTCTGCTGGATCGGAGTACGGGGGACGTCATCGAGCTGAACGTGTTCAAGAACTCGGAGGTGCCGTAGTTTCGGTGCTTGATCGGTCGGGCCGTGAAGACGTACGACTACATCAACCGCGTTGTGCTAACGCTTCCGCTTTCGGTCTATGAGGGTACATGGACAACACTCTCCCCTCTCGTTGCTATACATCACCATGATCTTGCGTGTGCGTAGGAATTTTTTTTAATTTACTACATTCCCCAACAGGGAGGGGCGGTGGATCTCCATTATCCTCTGTGGATCCTTGTTGGGTTGCTCGGAGTAGGTGGTGGAGGAGAGCGTCCATGGCTCGAGGCTCCTACTGGTGGCTGTTGATGATGATGGTGGAAGGGTTGGGCCATTCTCGACGGTAGCTCGGGAGGAGCAGCCGACGACGGCCTTCTAGAGAAAGGCTAGAGACAGGCGCACTCTTGAGCTGGCGGGAAGTGCTCAAGCCTCGAGGTCAACCACTTCAACTCATAGTGTGGGAGGGGTGCCGTCCCAGAGAGGGATACACATGTGAGAATGCTAAATAGGGGATGTTGCTCGAGCGACGGTGTATAGGGGGCTGACCTGAGATGGGAGCAGTACTATCGCAGCCGCCGACGATGGAGGATTGATCCAGATTGAGGGAAGAAGGGGGGTGCAAAAGGGAGGGGGAGATGGTGCAGTGGAGGTTGGATGCGGTGGCATGCAGCGGCGCTAGTGAGAGGCCGATGAGGAGGGCGGTGGCGTGCCCTAGTGGTGGTGGTGTGCCCCTGCTGAGTTGCCTTCGAATCCGAGAAGGGTGAAGAAGATTGAAGGTGTGGTGGAAGAGAAAGAGTCAACATGATTATTTTTTGCCACTTCATCCCTGTGAGTGGGTTCCACCGTCAGTTTGGCTGTAAAAAAAGTTCAAAATAGAATTAGTGTGAGTTGTTGCGACTCGACCCAAAACAGGCACTGATCAGTAAAGAAATGAAAGATAGTACAGTTTGTGACCTAGCCCCAATTATGGTCCTATCTTGCAATTAACTTGATTTCCGTGTGAAAAAAACAACAAATCAAGGTGTGTATATTTTTGTTAAGTTGGTCACAAAAACCAATACTGGTGGAGATAGACTGCACTGAAATCCTATCCTTAGTGAATGCAAGGTCACTTGATCGTTCCAGGAACATGTACGAGGTGGCTGTAATAGCAGAACCGTTGAAGAAGAGGCAAGCTAAAATCAGGAAAATCAAGAGAACAAAGAACCAGGTTGGGCATCCCATGGCAGCCATTGGACGTTGATACGTCTCCAACGTATCTACTTTTCCAAACACTTTTGCCCTTGTTTTGGACTCTAACTTGCATGATTTGAATGAAACTAACCCGGACTGACGCTGTTTTTAGCAGAACTGCCATGATGTTGTTTTATGTGTAGAAAAGAAAAGTTCTCGGAATGTCCTGAAAATCCACGGAGGAACTTTTTGGAATTAATAAGAATTATTGGGCAAAAGAAATACACCAGGGGGCCCACACCCTGTCCACGAGACAGGGGGCGCGCCCCCTCCTCCTGGGCGCGCCCCCCTATCTCGTGGGCCCCCTGGACCTCCACCGACCTCAACTCCAACTCCATATATTCACGTTCGGGGAGAAAAAACCCAAAGAGAAAGTTTCATCGCGTTTTACGACACGGAGCCGCCGCCAAGCCCTAATCTCTCTCGGGAGGGCTGATCTGGAGTCCGGTCGGGGCTCCAGAGAGGGGAATCCGTCGCCGTCGTCATCATCAACCATCCTCCATCACCAATTTCATGATGCTCACTGTCGTGCATGAGTAATTCCATCGTAGGCTTGCTGGACGGTGATGGGTTGGATGAGATTTACCATGTAATCAGGTTAGGTTTGTTAGGGTTTGATCCCTACACTACAAAAAAAGACACATCCATGAAATTTTGGGACGAACAATTTTTTTTCTGTCATACATATGACACTTCTATGATGATAATTGTGACAAACCCGGTATCATCATAGATGTGGTGGGCTCCTACTTCTATGACAAAAAATCATGACAGAAAATGGGCTTTTCGTCCTGGGCAGGCCGGAGACGCAACTGCATGACATTCTTTGGGCCGTCCATGACGGAAAAAAACCGTGGTAGAAGCGAGGGGGAGGAAAATTTCGGGGAGTTGCCGGTTACGGTGGGAGGTCGGGGGCCGAGCGATGCGTGTTTCTCTCGTACATGTATGCGCGTGTGTGCGAGGCGTTGGCTCTAACTGAACCCAAGCGAGGCGTTGTGCTCTAACTGAACCCGAGCGATTGCACTGTAGGCTACGCGTTACTGAACCCAAGCGATCGATCAATGGCTGTTAACTGAACCCGATGGAGCGATTCCTTCGCTACTGCTGCTAACTGAAGCCGATCGATTGGATGAACAGTGAGCGTTGCGGGGAGGGGGGAGGGTGGATGAATAGTGAGCGGTGGCGTTGCCTCTGGATGAACAGGACGCCGTGGTGTGGAGGGCTGGATGAATAGTAGACAGTGGAGGGGTGGCCGTGGAGGGGTGGTTGAATAGGACCTCGTGGTATGGAGGGCTGGATGAATAGTAGACGGTGGAAGGGTGGTTGAACAGTAGCAGGTGGAGTAGCACGCGGTGGAGGCTGGATGAACAGGAGCCCGTGGAGGCTGGAGGAGGTCGACGGTAGCCCGTGGAGGCTGGAGGAGGTCGATGATGGAGATGAACAGTATCCCGTGGAGTCCCGTTTTGCGGCACACCACACCCCTCCCGATGAACAGGACCCCCATTTCGACCGTAGCGCTCCAACACAAGTCCGTTTCGTCCGTTTTGCAGTATGCCACACCCCTCCCGATCAACAGGACCCCCGTTTCGACCGTAGGAGGTCCGTTTCCTCCGTTTTGCGGTACGCCACACCCCTCTCGATCAACAGGAACCCTGTTTTGACCGTAGGAGGTTCGTTTCCTCCATTTTGCGGTACACCACACCCCTCCCGATCAACAGGACCCCGTTTCGAACATAGGAGGTTTGTTTCCTCCTTTGTGCGATACGCCAGGCCTCGTTTCCATCGCCTGTTCCATCCAAGCCGGTTGGCTCCCACGCGTTCCGTTGCCTCCCGATGAACACGACGCATTCCGTTGCCTCCCCATGAACACGAAGCATTCCGTTGCCTCCCCATGAACACGACTTATTCCGTTGCCTCCCGATGAACACGACGCATTCCGTTGCCTCCCCATGAACACGACGACGACGCTGTTTCTCCGTTCCGACCCAGCCATGTACACGAGCCCTCGCCGTACGTATGCACGAGTAGGCGTTCGAGACCCCGCCCGTATGTACACATACGTGGCCGTATTTTCTTTCTTGCAACTTGGCCGTTGTACGTACGTCTACATGCTACGTGCGCGCCTCTACTACGACACGTGCGCGCCTCTACAACGACCAGTATGTACATACACGTTCGCGGCCAGAATGACAACGCTACATACGCTTCGACCAGGTGGGTCCCGACTGTCAGGCACTTCCTTGCGTGCGAAAATGTAGCTGGTGGGTCCCAACAGTCAGAGGGGCAAATCATATTTTTTTGCCCGGACGCACTTCCTTGTGTGCGAAGATGTAGCTGGTGGGTCCTAGCAGTCAGGGAGGCGAATCGTTTTTTTTGCCCGGACGCACTTCCTTGCGTGCAAAGATGTAGCTGGTGGATCCCAACAGTCAGGGGAAACATTTTTTTCGTGAAATACGGTGTCCCGTCCGGTGGGTCCCCGCTATCAGGTGGAGGAATAATTATTTTGCACGTAATAAGGAGGCACTTCCTTGCTGCGGCCGTGGACCCAGCTGTCAGCCTCTCCATGTACAGTCCACGTCCGATGGAAGCCGTTCCTTGACCACGTTGACCACACCGCGCCGAGAGCACCAGGGCGGTGGACAATGGCAAGGCCTAGGAAGGGGACGATGCGGAGCCGGGGAAGACGCGGCAGTGGATGCCCACGCGTAGAGGAGTATGAGAGTTCACTGGTTCGCTGCGGTGTGAGGCTGCCGTTGCCGCAGAATAACAGGGGGTGTGGGTGAGTAGAGGGATGGCCTGGCCAGCGGTGGGAGTAGTAGGGGGCGGTGATGCCTCCGCGGCATCGCAGAAGGCCACGGGAGGCAGGAGCACGAGGCACGACCGGCGCTGGTTTGGGCGGCTGGAGCAAGAAGACCAGAGGTTGAAGAAGCACTACGGCCGTTGGATGGACATCGTACGGTCACTGGAGCTAGAATCGTGCATATTGACTAAGTTGACAAAGCCCTCCGTCCCCGTCAACTTAGTAGGCCCACAAGTCAGCCTGCCACTATACTGGGTCCCAGCTAACATGGGGAGTATTCATTTTTTTGTGCGTAATAAGGAGGCACTTCCTTGCGTCCGAAGATATAGCTGGTGGGTCCGAGCTGTCAGCGGCAGTAACGTTTTTTTCGCGAAATACAGAGGCCCTTTCGGTGGGTCCCCGATGTCAGGTGGAGGAATCATTATTTTGCGCATAATAAGGAGGCATTTCCTTGCGTGCGGCCGTGGACCCAGCTATCAGCCTCTCCATGTACAGTCCACTTCAGATGCATGCCGGTTGTTTACCACGTTGACTAGGCCGCGCCGAGAGCACTAGGGCGGTGGACGATGGCGAGGCCTAGGAAGGGAACGATACAGAGGCAGGGAAGACTCGGCAGTTGTTTCCCACGCGGAGGGGAGTACGACCGTACGAGGGTTTACTGGTTCGTCTGCCTTCGCCGGAGAATAACAGCAGGTGTGGGTGAGTAGAGGGATGGCTAGGCCAGCGATGGGAGTACGGTGGGGCGGTGAGGGCTGCGCGGCAGCACAGACGGCCATGGGGAGGAGGGAGCAGGCAGTCCCGCCGGCGCTTGTTTGAGCGGCTGGAGCAGGAAGAGCAGAGATTGAAGAAGCACGACGGCCGTTGGATGGACATCGTACGGTCACTGGAGTTAGAATCGTTCATATTGACTAAGTTGACAAAGCCCTTCGTCCCCGTCAACTTAGTATGCCCACAAGTCAGCCTCCCACCATGGTGGGTCCCAGCTAGCAGGGGGAGTATTCATTTTTCTGTGCGTAATAAGGAGGCACTTCCGGTGGGTCTGAGCTGACAGCAGGGGGAACATTTTTTTCGAAATACGGTGGTCCGTCCGGTGGGTCCCAGCAGTCTGGGGCAAACGTTTTTTTCGCGAAATACGGTGGCCCGTCCGGTGGGTCCCAGCAGTCAAGGGGGAAATGTTTTTTCTGCGAAATACTGGTGGCCCATCCGGTGGGTCCCTGTTGTCAGGTAGAGGAATAATTATTTTGCGCGTAATAAGGAGGCACTTCCTTGCAGCTGTCGTGGACCCAGCTGTCAGCCTCTCCACGTACAGTACTCTTCCAATGGAAGTCGGTCGTTGACCACATTGACCACGCCGCGCCGAGAGCACCACGGCGGTGGACGACGGCGAGGCCTAGGAAGGGGACGACACGGAGCCGGGGAAGACGCGGCAGTGGATGCCCACGCGGAGAGGAGTATGAGGGTTCACTGGTTCGGCTGCGGTGTGAGGCTGCCGTCGCCGCAGAATAACAGGGGGAGTGGGTGAGTGGAGGGATGACCTGGCCAGTGGTGGGAGTAGTATGGGGACGGTGAGGCCTCCGTGGCAGCACAGCCGTCCACGGGAGGCAGGAGCATGCGGCACGACCGGCGCTGCTTTGGGCGGCTGGGGCAAGAAGACCAGAGGTTGAAGAAGCACTACGGCCGTTGGATGGACATCGTTGACCACGCCGCACCGAGAGCACCAAGGCAGTGGACGACGGCGAGGCCTACGAAGGGAACGGCACGGAGCCGGGGAAGACACGGCAGTGACTGCCCACGCGGTGGAGAGTACAAGGGTTGACTGGTTCGGCTGCCGTCATCGGAAAATAACAGGAGGTGTGGGTGAGTAGAGGGATAGACAGGCCAGAGATGCAAGTATGATGGGGCCGTGAGGCCTGCCCGGCAGCACTGCCGGCCATGGGAGGCGGGAGCAGGCAGTTCCGACGGCGCTGGTTTGGGCGGCTGGGGCAGGAAGATCAGAGACTGAAGAAGCACGATTGCCGTTAGATTGACATCTAACGGTGTGACGGTGGTAGAGTCGATTGTTGACTAAGTTTCTTTTTTGCGAAACCTTGTGTACGCATGAACTTGGTAGGCCCACGAGTCAGCCTCCAAATCTGTGGCAGGCAACATAAAGCCCATTTGCTATTTTTTATAATTTGCAGCCCATTTGCAAATTCTTAAGTAATTTATTACAGCCCATTTTCTGCCCAGGACCACAGTCAAAAAGTTCAACCTTATTTTACATATTTCGGTGGAGTCCGAACTGTTGTAATCCCGAAATGATAAACATTTTTTTAAGAACTTATTGATTTGCCAAAAAAATCGTTTTGTTTTTGTGAGCAAATAAGACGTGGGACAATTGAGTTGGTTTAAGGGAAAACCAGTGGTAAAAAAATCAGTGCTGGGTGGGAAAAACAACAAAAATAAGGATGTAAATATGAAAAGGGAATTTCATGTGTTTTCAATATAATGATACGTGTATATGAACTAGTAAAACTATAGGTAGAGATTAGAAAACGGATGTAGGACATGCGTTTCAAGAGGAAAATAGAACTGGGCAGTGTGTTTGATTCAGTAAAAAAAACTACCTGCGGATGTTTTAAGACAAAATATAACTAACGCTGGCGGGCCAGAGGCCAGTAGATACGTGCTGGATCTTTGTGCCCCGTTGTCGTCATGGGCTGGGCCTGTTAAAAACAAAACCAACCCTGGGCATTCTGCAGCCCAGTTGAAACTTACTCGACCTAAAAAAACAATATACGTGCTCAATAAATGAGAGAATTCTGCAAGTACAGAATGATAACTGGGATGCAGCATGGATATTGTTTTTTTATCGTGATAATAAGTGCATGCACTTGTTTCGAAAAAATTGGAGAACTGGGAATTCGAACGGCGGGTGCTTATGCTACCCATCAAATAAAAATCAGGTGCCTGAAAATTTGTTTCGAAACAAATGATTTAGCTTTATATCCACGCCGACCCTCAGCATGATGGTTGGAAGCAAATGCAAGTTCATATCAAAAGATCGTTAACAACAATACCAACTTGCGGACGACAAGTAGTACAACTACCAATACCTAACTAACTTATAATATTTTTACTCCTGGACCTAGTGTTCGTCTGGTAGAAAATCTTGCAGAGGACTAGTTCCCGCTCCTTCTCTTGATCCAGGTCGCCGAGGTGGTACTGGTGCATCACCCAGTTGGTCCTCTGCTAGTCGAAGTTCTTGTTGGTGTGCAGCACTAGAACCTTTTTTGCTGCCCGTCTGCCGGCCGTTGACCATCACCGGCAAGGTATTGCCGGTCTTGTGCCACATCGCGTGCATGCCGCACTCCGACTGTATCTTGCGACGCATCCACGTGCCCCTTTTGAACGCCCTGGAATTGTGCTGGAAGAATTGCTTCCTTAGGCCACTCAGTGTGATACCTGCAGTATTGTGGAATACAGATTTTAGTGTACGTAGTTGGCATTTTCATAACATCTTTGGCATGTTGCAGTCACTTGTTTCACTTTTTATTAATTGTCAAATTGTAATTGCTTCACCAGGTCTGCGTCTAAAAAGAAAAATAGAGCTATAAACAAAGGAATATGCTTGTGCAAGTAGACGGCCGATCGGTGTCTTACCTGGAAGTTTCTCAGGTTGGGTGTAGCATATGCTGTGCTCGCTGTCAATGGTTGGTGTGAACAAATCGATGAGAGACTGACATCTCGCGCTGTCAGCACTCACTTTGGCCTCAAGGTGCTCGATTAGCTCCTGATCCGTGGGATTGAACTTGCATCGGTAATTCTAGTTATATGGTACTCAATGTATGATCAATCGACTGTTTTAAGTGAATGATGAAAGATTTCAACAGATAAGTGATACTCCAAATCTGAAGTCCAGTATACCCGAACACGCCACCGGGATTCTTGTGTCACCTCACGCGCAGCGTGTTGTCACGTCAATTCAATGTGTGGACATGATGAATAATTTGACCGACGTATACTAGTACTACTACTGTAGTACTTACTAGTCGTATTTAGTGTCACAATTTATACATAGGTTTAACTAACAAGTACGCACTTGAAGCCTAACTGATATATATATATGGCTTCTGCACAGCATCTCCATCATCATTATCAGTACATCCTACGCAGGTGAGTTAGGATGCACTTGATCCCAGGAAGGTATCTATCCTTCAAACCAGAGGAGTGCTTCAAACTAACAATAGTACATAATATCCAAAAAAGAGGGTCGTGCTACAGCAGCAGAATACATGGCTCAGTCTAGATATCAGCACGAATCAAGTTGTGCATAATTGCTATTAGCATGAACCACATCGCCACATGTCGGGTTTGCAAAAGCCATCCATCGCATGGAAGCTTGATGCCTTTCACACACTGAAGATTACCTGGCAACAAGCCGTGTCGACGAATCTCTGGATATGGTGATTCATGAAACCCATGGTATGATGTGTAAACACAGCCCCCCTCGCGAATGGAAGTTGCATATCACAGTAATCATCACCGGTGATATGATCGATGATTGGTTGGATGATCGGATAATTGAGCCCGAGGAACAAGGAGTGGTTGCCGAGGCTGTAAACCTGCCTCCAGTTGAATACGCCTGGCCCAACGGAGTTGGGATCTTTCTCGAACACGAAGCAGCCATAGCCATCAATGTCACGAACGCCCGACGCATTGTACTGCATGTGGTTTGATGTAATGGTTTGGTTAATTTGGTACGTGCGAATGAGCATCAAATGACCGCCGTCAGCTGAACGAGTGATAAACCACCACCCATCGGTTGGTGTGATTCCAGGTCCTGGAATCATGAAGGCCAGCGCATTTGCGTCTGCTGCAACAATTCAAATTGGAGACCAAAAGGACAAAAATAAACAATCATGTTCAGAGTATGCGTGGAATTAATATTATTATAACAGTGACACATATCATAGACAGAGAATTGCAATGTCGTGGTCATAATCATACCCCAAGTTAAAAAAAATAAGCCAATGACTTTCATATTCTAGCAACATGTCATGGTTCAAACATCATGTAACAATGAGAGGAAAACAGCTATGACAGCGCCTACTCATATTCTACCATAGCACTTACTACTACTGTTCTCATATCAACTCTAAGCAATAACATGCATTGTTATAAAAATCTTGTAAACGAGAGTAACATATAGCAATCATGATGTTATGCTCATAATATGTATTCTAACAATCATTAGATGCCAATTGTTCTCATATCAACTCTAAAAATAACATGTGTGGTCATAAAAATATAGGAAATGAGAGGAACACATAGCAATGATGTGGTTATAGACATGCTATGCATTCTAAATTTGTAACAAATGAATAGGCAGTCGTATTCATAAGGTAAAGATGAGATGAGATAGAACAATTACACGACGATAGATTCCACCAGTATAGGCAGCCAATCTGTGCGTCGACCGCGTAAACGATGCCATCATGCACTATAGCATCAGACAGAAATGTTGCCTCAACAGGATTGATGATGAGCCATAACCATGTATGGCGACCGGATTCCAGATAGACTAATCCCATGTTGAACAAGGCAATGAGCTTGTAATCCATGTAGTCTTCTGATGGTGTGGGCACTTCGCAGATTACAACTTTCTACAAACAGAGGTCGAGCCAAAAGCTTGACGCGTCTCGTGCGTAGTAGGCAGGAGTGTCCGGCGGGCCGCGAGGCTCGATGTCGGCGGTATCCAACGATGGAAGGGGCTGGGTGTAGATATCCACGAGACGCCACGGACTACCGGTGTGGTGGATGAGGACGATGTAGTTGGCCTTCATGCCCGCCCAGTAGTGGCCGCGCATGAAGGACAGGTGGACGGGTAGTGGTAGCATGTCGAGGGGCACCACGACAACCTCCGTAGGATCGTCAAGTCGGTGTCTGGGCCACCTGCGAGGATCGGGCATCAGCAAGCAGGGTGTCTTGAAAAGAGACGGCCGGTTGCAGACGAGTAGACGGTACAAAGACACCGAGCATGCGACTAGATGGACGGTGCTGAGTAGGTCCATATGACTACAGATCTGCTCCAAGAGAACATCAAGGAGGGAATTCCAATCGCGACTCTGCGTGTCAGTTGGTTCTGCCATTGGGGTTTTCGGTGCCTGCGAGCTAGCGGGGAAGTGGATCCGTACCTAGTCACTTGTTGAAATCTGTAGAAAGACAAATACTCCGTATTTGGGAACAGAGGGAGGCTTTTACTCCGTACTATTTGGGAATAGAGGGAGTATCACCATATGGAGGGAACAGAGGAAACTTGAAATATGAACATGTAAATGGCAGGGAGTAAGCCCCATGCATGCATGCAACACTCACACGTACACATGAACGCACGCAACACTCACGCACCCATGCGGCACACAGCACACGACGCAACACACACGCCCACGCTCAAGTGCTCAACCTACTCCGTACGTCCGTGAAAGATTGTACATTTAGAGATTTACACATTGACCAGGGCATAATTAACCCCCAAAAGTAGCAGACTTATGTGTGCGTGCGACCATTGAGATAAAAAGATTAAATGAAGGCTGTTGCATGCTATAATTAAGGATAGACATGTAGCCTATACCTACAGCACAAGTTGGTGCATTAGTCAATCAATATCGATTTAGATTAAAGGCTAAATGCATTGGAAGTGTAGATGTACATTATGTACCACACTCTTTGTTTTGTAGCTGATGTACACTCTTTGTTGGAAGACCAAGGGAGGACACGTGCATGCACTCACATACACAGCCAGGGCGGTTCGTGCGCAAGGGTTGGACTAATGTCGCGCCTGCGTAAAGTTTTGTTTAACCGATTTCTTTGCTCTGCCAACTGATAGGTGGGACCCAGAAACCAGGTGACAATTTAACCAGTCAACAAAGTGCCACGTCGACTATGTGGCCGGTCAGTAGGGTGCAATACGGTGCTCTACGATGAGCTAGTGATCGTATAATCACCGCAAAACTATATATAGTGACCGTAAAGAGCGTATTTTTACATACATTGACCGCCAATGTATTTTTCTCGTTTCAAATTAAGCCATATTAATCAGAAAGGATGCAGTATGGACTACTACTAGTACTAGTACTCCTTTGATGTGTCCCATCAACTCGCCGAACGAGGAGAAGCTTGCTTACTTCGCCTCTCCCTCGCCCACGCGTGCGGTGGTTCACAGGACGAGGAGAGGGTCTTGACTACAGCGCTCTCCCCCTCTCCCTCCCTCGCCCTCGCCCTCTCCCTCGCGGTGGACGTGCAACAGTTCAATCGGTGTCAGATTGCCAGAAGCATATTATACTGTAGTATCATCATTGTTGGACCTTCCGAAGAGGCGAAGAGCCAAGTGCAAGGTTCACACGAGTACGAACTGTTGAACCTCCCAAAGAGGCAAAGAGCCAAGCGCAAGGTTTTATAGGAGTTGTCGTCCTAGTAGGAGTGTACTACAACTATAGCGAATGATGCTACTGTATGATGCCGCCACATCACATATATCGAAAGCTGTGCCACCTTTTTTTCTCAAAGAGCGTGTTGGAGCCCGTGCAACAACCACACAAGTTGCACGTACACATAATACATTTACTAGTAATAAATTCTAAAGGACAAATGCTAGTATGCCACACAAGTTCATCTCCAATTCATGTGATAAATTTGTGCACGACTAGTCTACATATATTCACAGCGCTACCGTTCACAATTACCGTACTCCACTTACACGTTATAGATGGGCTACATGCATGTCCTCCTCCAGATTCCAGTCCCAGGTGTTCTTCATGGATGGCACGATCCATAGTGGTGGGCAACGGGAATCATTGTCGCAACTTTCTAGTCCGGTTCCACACGATGGAGACTCATCCAAGCTGAAGCGGCATAAATCAGGGATAGCGTGTCCCAGCATGTGGTTCATCCGACGGTGCGCAATGAAGACACAACCATGCTTCATGAACGGCAGGCCTTCCGTGTCGTGCACGGAAGGTGGCATCCGCTTCACAATGGGGTAGCTGTCCCCGATGAAAAGCGAGTACTCTCCAAGAGTGTTCCTCGGCACCCACGTAGCATCACGGGGGTCGAACTCGGCGCCGTTCATCTGGTACACGCGGCATCCCAGATCTGAACACATGGTGACGTACATAGTCAAGGTCCATGCATAATAATGTTGTGCTCAAATATGGCGGTCAGTAATACTGTGCAGCGAATAGTACTACTCTGATAGAGAGGAAGTAAAATAACCGGCTTATTATATATAGCCACTCTTGGCTACATGGATGAGATAGTAAGACATGGAAAAACAAAAATGATGGCAGCTAGTGGGTTCAAGTCTTCAAGGGCCTAGCTAGCTATACGCGTCCTCCAAGGTAAAAAGTACTCCTACTAGTACTACTAAGTATACTACTAGTACAACAATGAAAGAGAAGGCGAGAGGGTTAAAAAATGGAATACCTGGGTAGATGGTGACGGTCCGATCGTGGTAGATTGTGTGACCATGTTGCACATCAGTGGTACCATGGGTAACGACTGCTAAGATAGTTGATCCCAATATGCCAAAGTCAGCTACAAGGTTCCAGGTTAGACCGAATCGCAGATGCAAATGCACATCCAGGATCGGCGATCTTATTTTGATCGGGGGATGACTGGTCCCTGCAAAATAATGGAGTACCGTTAGGGATGCAAATGATGGTTTGTGCATTCTGTTTGTAATCTCCTGTACCGTAGGATGGCAACCAGATGAAACAAGTCCCCTGGCTTGTCACCGCGAAGATGCGGCCTAGATGGCGCACGGCGTCTTCGAACGTGTAGGGGTACAAATCTGTCGTCGCCAACATGCGCCAGCCTCTGCCGTTACTGTGTCTTGCATTGATGGCAATCCTTATGTCGAACACCGCGATGAGATAGTAATCGTTGTAGCTGCGTCGCTTTGTCGGCGGGTCCGCAATTGCTATCTTCTTCAATCTCATGTAGGCATCATCATATGTATTCAAGCCCAGCCAGTCCGGAAGGCCAATCCCAATGGTGGAGAAGGGGTCTACCAGAACGGCCGCACTACTGTGGATGTTGTGCAAAATGATGGTGGTATCCGGCCGGAGGTATGCAAGCCAATCTTCGTTGGCACCGACCCAGACCTATATATAAGACGGTGGGCAGCGGAGAAATTACGGGATGGAAATAGAATAACTAAGTAATACATGATCAAACTCCATTACTGACCTGCTCATCGGACAAAATCCGACTACCTCTCAACGTCGGCAACTCTAGCGGAGTCAACGTGCAACCATGGCCAGGGAGCGGTGGACTGTTCGAAGGATTGTCCCATAGAAGAACCTTCTCCTCGAGGATGCATGGAAGACCAACAAGCATGGCCTTTTCCCAAGCCTGTTTAAGCAACGTCTTGAAAAAGTTGGTGCAGGAAGCACCGAGTCTTGCAGCGGTAAGGATGTCGGAGCGGCGTGCGATTTCTCCTAGAGGATCGTCGTCCAAGGTCTCCCAGCCCCGACGAGGAGGAGAACCGCCTGGCGAATCCATGGGGGCAGCGACCAACTGCCTTCTCTTCGGGGGGAGGGGAACTGGCGAGGAGGAGATAAGAGCATAGTAACCGCAGGGCCTCGTCCCTTCCAACTGTAGATCGTTCCTCAGCGAAGGGGTGAGGCTATTATTTACTACTAGTACTAGCATTATGGAACGTTATGGGATTGCATTATACTGTAAATAATAGCACTAGTAAGAAATTTTTGGCACTAGGTAGTAGTTTTTGGCGTGGATTAAGAAATTTTGGGTATGTTTTTGCCATTTTTTGTACACGCCAACTAGTGTCAAAAAACGTCTTACATTATGTGACGGAGGAGTACGTACTCATACTGTAGCAGTACCAGTACTACTTTTCTCAACTAGTAGTGCGATGTACTGTACTTCTAGTCTAGTCTAGTATAGTGCACCAGTTTTGAACTCTTATATCTCAGGGCCAAGGAGCTACAGTTGGAAGTGGAGGGTACTACTGTTCTGTAGAACCATCGCTGTACTATAAATGCAGGGGAAGTACACCTGCGTAGTGGCCTAGTGGGTACTCTCGGTGCTATATTCAGCCGCTCCTCTCACGTAGGAGTAGCTGGCCTACTCAGCCGCTCCTCTCACGCACACACTAGCAGCCTGTTTATCAACGACGGTTACTGCGCGGGCAGAACATTTGAGTTATTTGATACAACAAGACTAGGCTTTTCGCTTCCATTTGTGGAGGTGTAATGGATCTCGTCGAACTTTGTTAGTAGTTCCTTCTTTATGAATGAGATGAAGCAAAGCTTTTGCCTCCGTTTAAGAAAACACGTCAAGAGGAATTTCTTTTATAGTAGAGCCGATAATGGAGTGAAGTCCATGCGTGCAACGCCACAAGCTACAGAGTAGTAGTAGAGCACTTTATGTATGGAGCCATATTGCACAGTTCCCAATGCCCCGCCAGGCTTTTCCGGCTCCTCGGGCTTAATTGAGAGGCGCTAGTTTAAATATGCTACTAGCTGATGAGGAAGCTGCAAGCGAGGTGCGGCTAGGGCAAGCACGCGAGCCATGGGATGCTATGAAGGAAAACCCGTTCACGTGGCTAGGCTATCCAGCGCACCCAGATTGTGGGGCCGCACGTCCTTCGACTTCAAAACTCAAACTACCCGTGTAAAATATTGGCTCGCAGCAAAGTGTAGTAGTACTATTAAAAAAAGGCCGTCGTGCGTTCGGCCGGGATCAAACCCACAAAACGAGGTATACACTCCCGCGACCACTAGTAGTACTCGTTGGAGTACAACGCAACCTAGAATCACCTTTTGTCGCTAGTAGTACGTACATTGTTCCTTACAAGAAACCCCTACTAATGCAAGAAACCACTAAAATGCCAAGAAACTACTACCACTTGCATACGTGGCAGACTTAAGATAAGACTACCTTATCAACCATTGTACATGCTCTTACCAACAAAAATCCTCGAGTGACCTCCTACCTCCGGCCCGTCCACCTAGTCATCCTCGGCCACGGGACGCAGCTACCGCCGCCGGCAGAAGGCAAGGTCAAAACCGCCGGCGGTGCGGAGCCCATGTTGCGGCAGCCCGGATGCCAGTTCCGTCCGGCGCTTGCGGCCACTAGCTAGCCAAGATAGCTCCGTCCAGCTGCTTGTCTGCAAGGTTTGCTAGCTAGATTGGCACGGCAGCGCGGCAGCTTGCTCGCGCGTGCCGCGCTCAGGCCAACCATCTGGCTCGAGCGAAGGCCAGCACAGCGGCTTGCTCGCTCGTGAGTCACGCTCGGGCTAGCCTGCCAACCCGTGCGGAGGCCAGCGCGGTGTCCGGCCCGTCCGGCGGAGCGGCGGCCAACTCCCTCATCACCAGCACCACCAACGAACACACATCAATACTGTTTGAAGTAATGTTTAGGAAAAATAATGATTTGAGGGGGAATAACAGGATAGAAGGTCAGATGTGGGTCCCTTGTGTCAACGGTCAAACAAAATGTGTTGGTTTAAGCTGCCTCGTCAGCACGGACGTGTGGGCCAACCCTGTCATAAATGGGTTTAAACGAACCTAATCGGTAGGAGTACTAGGTAGTAGTTTTTGGCATGGATTAAGAAATTTTGGGTATTTTTTGCTATTTTTTGTACAATAGATTCTTCCTAGGGCTGGTTAAAAGTGGTAGTTTTTTGTTAAATACTCTACATATTGTAAGTAGGAGTGAAAGTTAAGCTTTGGAAGCCAATAAGCAAGGCTAGTTACATAGTGCATATGTGTACATGATTGAAAGTAAATATCAACCATGAGTGACTAATATCTTGATGGAAAACTCGAAACTATGTAATACTAGGAAAAAAAATGCATGGTTGGAAATACTAGCAATGTTCATGTCCGTTGCAACGAATCATAATTAGAATAATACTTATTCACAAACTTGGTACAAAACACTCTAATTTTGATATACATATGTCACTAGAGATATATTATGTTTCAATTAGAATATATTCCTTGGGCTGCTTTGGTGAGGTCAGGGAGGGATGTGGTTGGTTTTAAGATACTAATTATGGGTTTTTCTGCAAATTGGTAGACAAGTGGGATGTTGGTGAGAAAAGGCAACAACTTACCTCACAATCGTTAGATGTAGATCTAATGGTCAGAAACGACGGATGGCAGACACACCAGCATCACCAACTTAGTCTTGTGTAGGAGTACTAGCAAGATCCGTGCATTGCACGGAACATCAAGATGCATTTTTTTATAAAACACTTGTTGTGATTGACCCTTGCGGGAGTAATCCCATGTGTTAAAACTAATGATATCTCGAGAAATATGAGATAAGGTGAAGAGGAGTGGGGTGTAGTGGTGGTTGGTGGTCGGACTGAGCGGAGGCATGGGGATTGACGACGCCGGCAGCGGCCACCAGGCCAGTTTGTTCCAGAGGCTTCCTTTCTTAATTGCTCAACAATGAGGTTTGTTGGAGATAGGGATGAACGAGGGAAGGCCTTGTCTGCAAATGTGGAGAGGGGTGCGGGTATCTTTTAGTTTAATTTCCATCCGTCAGATATAGATCGGACGGTCTATATTGCAAGATGGCACACGTACCATCATCACCACCTCGGTTTTTTTATAAGAGAATAAATATAAGTATGGAGATACAAACGTATTATCGATACTTGCTTCCGTAAACTAGCATCTACATTCTATTCAATGCCTCGGCATGTGGGGCCTTAGCACAATGACTTCTCGACTGTGTAAAACAAAGATTTTCCCGTCGCCGACAATGAGGGGGTGACGGCAGTGCGCTTTTTGGCTTGCTCTAGTCCTAGTGGTCATACTAGGTGGTCTAAGCACGTGTAGATTTATTATTTTTCACATCTCGTGTTCGCCGTACTACCACGACTGTTGATGAATAGACGGTAAGTTATTCACGGGGAAACCCTTGATGAGCGTGTTTGCGAGAGAGAGAGAGGCAGTGTGCATGTGTGATATGTTAGAGACTGAGGCAATGATAACAGATTCTTTGTGTCTATGTGTGTGGAGGAATGAGAGAGACATGTACATGGGGCTTTGTGTTGTGTAACGTGGAGACACATATACATAATTAGAGAGTGAGTGTGTGAGATACACATGCGGACATGGGGAGAGATGAGGATCCAGATAAATGGGTGTTTGTGCGTGTTTGTGTGTGTTTGCGCATGCGTTTGTGTGTGAGAGGGAGAGAGTGTACCTGGAGTAGAGAGACCACTGATGATGTAAACCTAGTATAAGGGAAGGGGGAATGGTGTGACATGTGTAGTAGCAGGATAGCACGGGTGCGGGCTGGGGGAGCAGACTATTTGGAAGAGACATCGAGTGTGTGTGTGGGAGAGGGGTGTGAGAGCGAGAGAAAGAGAGAGCTAGCGACGGAGAGAGGGAGAGGAAGAGAGGGGGCGAGAGGGGTCGTTTGTCTCCATAAATGGCGTATAGATAGGGAGACAATGTTGATGTTGTCTAAAATTGGCCTATGAACGGAGACACAAGGAAAGCGAGTCATCGTGTGTGTGATAGGGACTTCATGAGAGATCTAGAATAGATGGTGTAGAGAACAATGTGCGAAATCAAGAACGATTATACATTAGGGAGCTATGCAAAGAGTCAGGACATCTATGTATGCAGGGAAGGAGCTGGGGCGGGTCCGCATGTGGGAGAGATAGAAAGAGGAGAGTGTTGCACAAGGAGACAAAGTGTGCTTGTTTGCAGTGAGGGTGGTGTGTGAGGTGAGTGCGTGAGAACCACATAACTAGGGAGATAGACGTTTGGGGGCGACGTTTTGTGTGTATGGGAAATATACACTCTACATAGTGCGTGTGCTTGGGTAAGAGAGATAGCGGGAGACCTAGAGAGTGAGGGAAGAGATGTGTGCATGCCCGAGAGACAAAGTGATAGAGACCTATGTTGGGGTCCAGACTTTACAAGAGAGAGGGGTGTTAATGTGCTTGTGTGTTGGTGTTTGGGGGAGAGAACGACTTCTCTCTGTGTGTGTGTGGTGGTGGTGGTGGGGGGGGGGTTGACTTCAGATAAAGAGTGAGGTGTCTATATTTGAGGGACTTTAGCGTAATTGAGATATTGTGCACTCATGGTTGATCCATTTGTTTCACAGTTTGTACTATGAGATAACGATACTTTTGAACATGCGTGATATACCTTGATGTACCAGAATTACAAACCTAAGATTGGAATTTTGGAATTCGACTCCATCATTATCTTTTGTAATTCATTTAAATGGAGGTACATTTTTTAAGCCGGGATTTCGTGATTTCAAATTCATATATCAAACCTAGAGATATACACATATGGGCATGTTCAAACTTTATAATCATCCACTTTATTCATACAGATACACATTTTTGCTTTTGTCATCATATTTAGGATAAACACATTTGGAATTTCATTTGAATTGGACCGTGTGATGGTATTTTCTTGTAGTAGCTCAATGATCCATATTTGAATTGAATGGACAATCTAAGTTTCGAGTTGGAGACATTGATTTTCAAAACTTGCACATTTTTTTGCGTGCAAAACAAACAAATTGTCGGCCATGATATCATAGTCGGCCGTACGAGAGCAGAATACTTATAATTTTAGGCGCCAAAAGCTTTCAAACTTCCCGCTCACATCGAAATATCACGCGCCCGAAAGTTTAGCCCTGCGATATTCCTGTTTTACCCCTGCCACATGAACGGAAAAGGGCTGCTTTGGTAACTCCATTGTTTTCCCCTCTTTGCCCCCAACATTCTTCCCCAAAGACCCTCCCCTTCCCCTCCCCGACCCCCCCAATCACGGCAAGCCGCTGAATCTAGTCCTTCGCCGCGGTGGTGGACCTCACACCCCGCCGGATCTACCTTCCGCACCTTGGAACCCCCAACTGCCAACTCACCACTTCACCGGAGCCGCTTCAGCGACTGGCTTGTCCACCGCTCCAGATTTCCTTGACCACCATCATGGTCCACCGCACCGGATCTGCTTAACCGACGCCCTCCACCACAGCGTAGGCCCTTCACTGACTGCCTCGTCCGCCCCTTCGCTGGCCCTTCATACAAGCCCTTGTCCGATGCAATAGATCTGCCTCACCGAAAGCACTATATAACACGCCCGCCGAAGCCTTCATCCACTGCACCGGACCCGTCCACGGATGCCATATTCAACTCCACCGGCCCTGCTTTACCGACGCCGCAGCCTCATCAGGTTATTTTGATTTGTACTCCTTCGGTTTTTCTCTTTATCGTGCAACTGTTCACTTACCACAGATGAGCTTTCTTGTATGTCGACAGGCGCCGCAACCATAGCACCGGAGCAGCTTCAGCGACGGCGACAGCCGGCCCAAACTCAACCGCAACATGAGCACCATCGACGATCCTTAGCTATCAAGTATTACAATGATACCCATACGCCACCAAGAATCAGGTACTATTATCCAATGGCCGGCGCCTACGTTCACTTTCCTAGCATAAGCACCGCACCTTTGAATTTCTTCAGGGCATCATTCAGTTTTTCATGAGACGCGTTATTCTGCTTGCACCTGTAGGGCCATACTTCTGGCAGTGAACATGTTACATGTGTTAAATTACATACCAGTGCACATATAGTTAATATGCTTTAGTTTTGTTCTGATGCCACCTGTTGGTTCCATCAGACTGCTTAATGTTCTCTATGCTTAATTACACATCAGCAAACTAGCATGTGGTCCCGCTGCTTTTTGTTTGTTTTCCCCTACATTTTCTGATGCTAGCTATTACATCGCTTCTCCGAGCCTCTGTTCATTACTTGTTTGTGTGTTCTTGATCTTCCCAAGTTGCATGACTAATTTGATGCTTCTATTAGTTATGGAGCTGCCAACCCCATCAAGCAAAATATTTGTTCTTTTGGTGCTGGCACCTCAAACAAGCATAAAAATAGAGGGAAGCAGATATATTGTCGTGTATGCACACACCCTTCTTTCATTAGTTTAGATGAACCATTGATGATCAATTCGGACCAGTGCATGCGACAAAAATTAATTTTACCTAAATAGATGGTGTAGAATAAACTACAACAACTAGATTTGCAACCACGGGATGTTGACGATATCTTCAAAGAACATTGCAACAGCATCTAGGCTTCACAGCAACATATGGTAAGCCAGTGTGTTTTAGTACATGTTAAATGTAATGCGAGTGGGCTTCTTTCTTGGCTTGTGCCCTCAACGTGTAATCCTACTGAATTACAAATAGTTCAGTTGTCTGCTTTGCTGTATTGCTTGATTCGAATGCTTGTTTGTTGTTACGTTATACCTGAGTTGGCCAATATGTCAGCAGTGCCTGCTGTACTATCGTAAAGAAATGCATGCCTATTTCATTTGAGTCCTTAACTTTTCCTCTCAACTTCATCACAAGACTGTCTTCGTGGTTTATATGAGGCCACACTATTAAGTGCTTTCTCAGATTATTTCAATTGCTTAGATGCCTTGGCAACTTAAATATAGCGGTTGTACACTCCCTTTCAACTTTCATCTTACCATTTTAATTTCTTTTCGGCTGATGCTGCTTCGGACCATTTAAATATAGTTTGCCATGCTCGGCATTAATTCGTCCGTCATTTACCGTGTAAGCTTACTGCCTGGATCATATGATAACTATCTCTTACTTATGTCTAGCAGAAACCTTTCAGGATGCCGTTCACACTAGGACACAATGTACAACCCCAGAATCTATTTGTGAAAGCAGTGCGCCATCCATGTTACCACATGGTAGAAGTTCAGAGGCAACACCGCCGGAGACCAGTCTGAGCACAGATATTATAGTGCTTGAGGCTCTACTAGAGGCAGAAAGAGATGGCGTGGCTGCCATGAATGAGGTAATCTTTATCTTGAGGCTGGAAATTATGGAATTAGCGGCACGCATTATGCAAGCAACCCAAGAATTGGAGGAAGTAAGAATGTTGCATTTGAAGACGGAGGAGGTCCTGTTGTTTCTGCTATCTGAAGCCCAAGGTAATCCCGGTTCTTCTTTAGATAACAGTTGAAATTGTCATTAGATTATTGTACTTGCATGTTGTGTCATGTCTCTGAATGGATTATGTTGCAAGACCCCCTATGTTGTTCGGAATTCCATGTTGTCCATGTGTTGTAATGATCCACATTTTTTAGGAGAGGTAATCCTCAGTACTTGTATGATTGACATAAGGTGAACTATTTTTCGTGTGAGCATATTGTATTGGATGACATAACTGTTTGAATTAGAGTGTATCCAACCTACTGAATTCGAAGATCACGACATTTCTAAATCATAATCATATGTAAAGGTGGAATAAATCTTTGTTGTGGTTTTGAAGAAATAAATAACAAAACGTATAATTATCTGTGGATATTCGTAACTGAATACAAACTGGATTTGAATTTAGTTTGCGAGATCCCAGGGCAAACGTGAATGCTAATTCTCCCAAGTTTTGAACGAAGCGGCTAAACACCCACTATAATTTGTGGGCTGCCCGAAGCAAGTGTTTGCGAGATGGAAATTACTGTCTACCCCTGACACTTGACATCCTTATCGATCGAATTTACACTGCTGTCGATAGGGGTAGACTAGTAACTTCAATCAGACGTGACACGACGGCCTCTGAGCCCATTCAGACACGGTGGGCGCGAAAAGTGGGTGGCAAAACACATTTGATTCAAGCTCATCTGAAAGACATGTGTCTCTTCCTCCACTTTCCCATTCATACACGGTGGGCGGCAAAACAAACTCTCCTCATCCGAAATCAATGTAGGCTAATATTTTAAATAGGGGCAAATGTGTAACTTCCATCAGACATGACACAACCGCCCTACCTGTCAGCCCCGTTCATACACCGTGGGTGCCAACCGTGGGCGGCAAAACACCCTCTCCTCGCCTGAAATAGTTACTGGAAAATATTTGGGAGATGCGAGATTACCGTCCTATCCCCAACCGACGCGATGTCCGAAATTTTAAACGGGGGATAAGTTTGTAACTTTCCCCCATTTCAGAGAAGCGCGTCCCAAAGTTTGAGACCCCCTCCCTTCATTTCCCCATTCATACACCGTCGGCAGAACGACAACCTCCGCACTGCGGCCAGCCTCCTCCGTCCGCCACCCCATCCTCCACCTTGCCGGAGCCGCTACCCCTACCCCATCGTCCACTGCAAGAGATGGACGTCTCTCATCCACGGTGCTGGACCAGGATCCTTTCATCGCCTCCTCTCTTTCATCGGCGCCATCGTCCACCTTGCCGTTGCCGCTCCTACGACCGCCTAGTCACAGCAACAGGATATATCCCCCGACCCGGCCGTCTACCGTTTAAAGTCTTCTTCCCCGCCGCCGATAGCCATCGCACCCGCAACACCCTCAATGTATCAGCATAGGCCTACACGGCATCGCAAGAGAGGTGGTACTCTTCCTTATGTGCTTAAGTTATTGATCTCACTCAGAAAATAGATTGTGATTTGTTTACTATACTTTTCTTGTCCGTACCAAATCGTAGTGGCTGGTTGAAAGCAAACACTGGTTGGGAAGTAGCTTTGTCCGGTTTGCACCTTCAGATCCGCCATGGCACGGGCACTATACTCGTAAAGCTTATGGTTTCCCCCTTTATATTCACTACCATCATCGTAGGTGCTTCGTGTCGTGCTAGCACTGCTCCTCAAGACCTCAACCCAAAGCTTATGTGTTCAAATACGAATCTGATATGATGCTCATATCACTAAAACAGAGAATGTTTAATTGGTCACCTAATGTTCCTATATTCGTTTCAAAAAGCATGTGCGCCACCCACTGGTCCAGCTAGTTCCACTTTCCTGATTTTTCTCTTGATGCTTAGGGTTTCCCCCTTTTATCTACTCTACTATGATCTCCGTAGGTGCTTTCTATCGTACTAGCATTACTCCACCCTTCAAGCTAAACAACACAACACTCAGAATTCGAAAGCTTAATTGTTCAAACATGATTGTGATATGATACTGATATTAGTTAACCGGCACATTTAATTGGTTAGCTAAAGGTCCCACTTGAGTTTCCAAATGCATGTTGCGACATATACAGAGACAGCATAATTGCATTTCTTTGTCACTTGTTGACCGTATTTTCTTGTCCATACCAAATCTTAGTTGTCATTTCAAAGCAAACATCGGTTGCTAACTACCCTTTGCGTGGTTTGCAGCTTCAGATCTGCCATCCCACTGCCACGGTCAACACTGTACTGATCATGCTTATGTTTTCCCCATTTTATGATGACCACAATCAGCCTACATGGTTCGTGTCGTAATAGCACTGCTCCACCCATCGAGCTAAACAAGCTTAGTTGTACAAATTCATATCTGATATTATTGCTGATATTAGTAAAATAGAGAGATGTTTAATTGGTTAGCTAAATGTTCCTACTTTAGTTTCGAAATGCATGTGAGCCACATATGGAGAGACCAGAAAGAATAGTATTTCTCTGTGTGCTCTGGTTCATCATGAGTGGCCAACCGAGATTGTATTGAAGCACTTGCAATATCTTCAATCTGCTTGCTCTTCTGCTCTTATTTAAGATGATACTCTTCTCTTGCGGTTGACTGGTCAGGTCGAGTTGTTCTCCCTTAGTATATTTTGAATCTGCCAAGTCAGGTCGACTTGTTCTTCTTTACTATATGTTGAAGCTATCATCTGTGAAGTGTCATCACTTCTGGAGCTCTCATATTTTGAGTAGTAGGCCACATTATATTAATGCCCACAACAACTTACAGCATGCATGGCATCTTTTAAAAGAATTGCAGAGATAGCACAAAGGGGTTTACAGGGAGGCAGTATTGGATTAGAATCACTTCTGCATTACAAAGAAAATCTCACTTGTTTTTATGTTTTCATGCATGTCAGATATTGAACATTATCAAAATGAATATGAGAATGGGCGCACGAGAGGAATATTGCGGAACGATCCACTGGCTAACAAACTTGGCATGGTGGAGGATGGCCTATCTTATTCACCCATTAAGGTGCTTGCTCTAACTTTGCAAAGTTGTATTGGTCGCACATATTTTGCATCGGACCTCTTGCATTTCTTCTACTTTGTTACACCATCTGCTTAGTTTAAGCATCATATATGAGTATATGCCATAACTATCCATTTTCTGTACCTATTCCATGTGTCGTCACACTATGTTTTTCCAGTCAAATGTTGTTCTTTCGTGATAGATGTCCAAAAGGAAGAGGGTGAGTGCACATCCTCAAGGAGTACAAACTAGGTATTTGGAAAAGGTAGTGGTACCTGTTAAATCAGATAGATCAGCAGCCATTGAAAACACAGGCCCAACTGTACCACACTTTACCCCTACTCCAGTGGCCAAACCCCTATTAGAACTGCTGGGAGCCCAACGTCAGGTACTATCTATGATATCAATTCAAAATCTGAACTCCTAAATTTCTGCTTGTGCCTTACCTTCTCTCTTGTATGAAAACTAATTTCAGATGAATCTCCTTGCTCAAAGGATCATACGATCTCAAAACAATAATGGGCTCTACATTGCTCTTGTCAGTACCTCTCTCCCTTTTGCCTTGTAACGCTGTACTTAATTAATTGCTATTTGATTATGTATCATCAGTCTGCACCTGAGCTTCATTATCCTCTGTTTCTTCCAATATTATTTGATCTATATTTACTCTTTGCGAAATGTAGAATAATGGCAATGCTTATAAAGAATTTTCTTTGGGGAATTTATTGAATTATCCTTCCATCAACATGGAGAAGGGCTTTGTCCAGCCCATGTTAACATGTAATGTAAGTTCATCCTTCTCAAGCCTTCAAACTTTGTTCTAGTATAGATTTGGATAGGCATCATTGCCTCCACTGCTGTTTGCTTTGCTGTTTACATCTGATTGGATGTTTGCAATAACTACCAGTTTCAAATTGTAGTTGTAATAACATGTTCCTTATGCAGAACAGATCCATTTATTTGCTTATATAATTGTGAAACCTGTTACGTGTCTCCTTGTTTCTCTTTCAGAGTCGTATCTCTTACACCAGGCAGAACTTTAGGGAAGATAGTGAGCCAAACCATCTTGAGGATAGCGAGATGACCCCAAGGTCCTGTCTTGATGAAGACAATGAGTTGAAGCTACTCACCAGAAGGTGTGAGACAACCTCTGTGCAGTTGCTGCCTCAATCAGTTCGACTTCTTTTGTCTCAACTTAAAGCGGAAAGGCTTGCTTCAGCTCAGCTCCGACTTGAAGTCAAAGATGCAATGAAGATGTCGGAGGACTGCCGTGCGCACCATCATGCCTTAAATCTAGTGTTGATGCATCTATCATTGACACAACTGAGGTCTACTCAGCTTCTTCAGCTGTTTGGGGGCCCCGACCTGGCCAGGCCTAGTGCCTTCTGAAGTGCTCTCAGTTTTGTATATTCTTTTGTCGGCGCGTTTATTTGCACTGGTGGCGAACTTTGATGCCCAGTGGATGTAATATGTGTGATAGCCGTGATAGCCTAGCGTAAGTTGCTTGCTTATTTATTTCCTTGTTGTCTTGTTTATTTGTTTGCTTGTAGTCATTGCAGTTCTTTTTCTGCAGTTTGCTAGTGGCTGCAATAACCTATTTTTTAAAACTAGGCCACAATAACCATGAGCTAATATTTACTGTAGTGACACTGGGCCTCCTACGGGTCGTAGAAACAGTGGGCCTTCTACGGGCCGTAGAAACAGTGGGCCTTCTACGAGCCGTAGAAACAATGGGCCTTCAACGGGCCGTAGAAACAATGGGCCTTCTACGGGCCGTATCATCAATGGGCCTTATACGGGCAGTATGATCGATTGGCCAAAGATGGGCCAATAACAGGCCGCATTATGGCCGTAAATGGGCTAGAGTTGGAATCGTCCATTCATGGGCCAACCATAACGGGCCATTGTTAATAGGCTGTATTTCATGACGCTATGAAAATGGCCCAACGTGTTAACGGACCACAAACGGGCCGGCTGTAACCACGGGCTGAATTTGGCCCATAAGCAGAAAATGAAAGTAACAGGCCGTAAGTAAACGAATGCTGGAAATGAGCCCAAGAATAAATGGGCTCTGAGAAGGCCGAAAGATAACACGGGCTGTAAACGGCCCAATTGAATAATGGGCCCTTAATGGGTATAAAGTGATACACTGTTCATTACGGGCCAGTTTCACCACGGGCCGTTAATGGGTGTAAAGTGATACACTGTTCATTACGGGCCAATTTCACCACGGGCCATTAATAGGCCAAGAGTTACATAGGGCCTCATATGGGCCGAAAGACTTCATGGGCCATACATGGGCCAGAAGTGAAAACGGGCTGGAATCATATTGGGTGGCCCAGATGATGCTACTGGGCCTAATTCGGATAGGGCATAACATGCCTTGGGTTAGCGAGCTGTAAATGGGCTATATGCGAACAGGCCGTTAACAGGCTTTACATGGGCCGGCCCGCCACCTTTTGACCAAGTCAAACGGGCCGGCCTTTTCACAGGAATGGGCCTCTGTTGGGCCGTGCCACGTGTCGATGTATCATACGCGCCCTCTGTCTAATGAGTGGATGACATCTGTCCCAACAGTGAGCCGACAAATGTTTCCTCCAGCCAATGATGATTTTACACGTGGAAAATCCCCATTGCTCCGGGCTGTTAACGGGTTATCGGATCCAAGACCCGACCCGATAGCTTAACGGAGTTCCGTTACGGTGGATGCCACGTGTCGGTCACCCTTGACGAAAGCACTTCTATGATGCGCGATTTATCGTCATGGAAGTGGACACTTCCGTGATGATAATTTTGGTAATGTCATGGAACACTTCTACGACAACACATGTATGACTATCTTCATTCTGTCATAAATTTGTCATGGATGTACATGCATGACAAAAAACACGACCTACTGTGACAAACACGTATCATCATGGAAGTGCAATTTTTTGTAGTGCTAGTATCCACTATGTTCTGAGATTGATGTTGCTATGACTTTGCTATGCTTAATGCTTGTCACTAGGGCCCGAGTGCCGTGATTTCAGATCTGAACCTATTATGTTTTCATGAATATATGTGTGTTCTTGATCCTATCTTGCAAGTCTATAGTCACCTATTATGTGTTATGATCCAACAACCCCGAAGTGACAATAATCGGGATACTTCTCAGTGATGACCATAGTTTGAGGAGTTCATGTATTAACTATGTGCTAATGCTTTGTTCCGGTTCTCTATTAAAAGGAGGCCTTAATATCCCTTAGTTTCTGCTAGGACCCCGCTTCCACGGGAGGGTAGGACAAAAGATGTCATGCAAGTTCTTTTCCATAAGCACGTATGACTATTTACGGAATACATGCCTACATTACATTGATGAACTGGAGCTAGTTCTGTGTCACCCTATGTTATAGCTATTACATGAGGAATCGCATCCGGCATAATTATCCATCACTGATCCATTGCCTACGAGCTTTTCACATATTGTTCTTCGCTTATTTACTTTTCCGTTGCTGCTGTTACAACTACTACAAAAACCCAAAAACTATTATCTTTACTGGTGCCACTGTTACCTTTATTATCATACCACTTTTGCTACTAAATACTTTGCTGCAGATACTAGGTTATCCAGGTGTGGTTGAATTGACAACTCAACTGCTAATACTCAAGAATATTCTTTGGCTCCCCTTGTGTCGAATCAATAAATTTGGGTTGAATACTTTACCCTCGAAAGCTGTTGCGATCCCCTACACTTGTGGGTTATCAAGACTAATTTGTGGCGCCATTGCCGGGGAGCATAGCTCTATTCTCTGAGTCACTTGGGATTATATCTGTTGATCACTATGAAGAACTTGAAAGACGACAGAACCAAGATTTTGCCCTCAACTACGAGGGGAGGTAAGGAACTGCCATCTAGCTCCACACTAGATTCTCCTTCTGTTATTAGTAAGCTTGCGACACCTAAACCTGCTACTGCTATGAATTCTGATATGTCACATGTTATTGATGATGCCACTTCTGCTATGCATGATGAAACTACTTCTGTGCGTGATACTACTTTGCCATTAGGTGAATTTCTTGATGAACAACTTGCTAGAGTTAGGGGGAATGAAAATATTGAAGATGCTATTATTGATGATAGTGATGATGAAAATTCTCCCAATGATTATGAATTGCCTGTTATTCCTGAGGGTTATGTTATGAATTAAGAAGCTGCTAGAGCTATCTTTGCTTGCAATGATAGATATGATCTTAAGAAATTATTAGCTAAATGGAAGCAGCAGTCTCTTAATGCTAGAATGAAACCTGACCCTGCTTTTGCTACTTCACCTATCTGTGTTACTGATAAGGATTATGAATTCTCTGTTGATCCTGAGATTATTACTTTAGTTGAATCTGATCCTTTTTATGGTCTTGAATCTGAAACTGTTGTGGCACATCTTACCAAGTTGAATGATATAGCTACCCTGTTTACTAATGATGAGAAGTCTCGCTATTATTATAAAGATATTTCCGTTCTCGTTAAAGGGTGATGCTAAGACTTGGTATAATTCTCTTGCTCCTGGTTGTGTGCGTAGTCCCCAGGATATGATTTATTAATTCTCTGGTAAATATTTCCCTGCTCATAAGAAACAAGCTGCCTTGCGGGAAATATATAATTTTGTGCAAATCAAAGTAGAGAGTCTCCCACAAGCTTGGGGGAGGCTTCTCCGGTTAATTAATGCTTTGCCTGATCATCCTATTAAGAAAAATGAAATACTCGGTATCTTTTATAAGGACTAACCGATGCTTCCAAGGACTACTTGGATAGTTGTGCTGGTTGTGTTTTCAGGGAAAGAACAGTCGACGAAGCTGAATTATTATTGAATAATATGTTGACTAATGAAAATAATTGGATTCTTCCTGAGCCAATTCCCGAGGCAATTCCTGAACCAATTGAGCCAACTCCTGAGCCTATTCCTAAACCCACTCCGAAGAAGAGAGGTGTTTTATTTCTCGGTCCTGAAGATATGCAAGAGGCAAAGAAATCAATGAAAGAAAAAGGTATTAAATCTGAAGATGTTAAGAATTTACCACCTATTGAAGAAATACATGGTCTTAATATACTGCCTGTTGAAGAACCACATTGTCTTGATAACCCGACACAGGTAGTAAAGGTAAATTCTCTCTATAGATACGATAAAGTTGAAATCCCCTCTACTAAATTTCATAGCCCATGCTTAGATGAATTTGATGACTTTATGGCTAGACAAGAAAGTTTTAATGCTTATGTTGGTAGAGAGTTAAAGAATAATGCTTTCGAGATAGGACGCATCAGCGATAATATGGCTAGAGTTAAAGGTGAACTTAAACTCATTAGCAAATATACTTCTATGGTTGCTACTCAAGCTAAGCAAGTACTTAAGGCTCAAAATGATTTGCTTGATGAATTAAATAATAAAAATGACTTTGCTGTTAGAGTGGCTACTAGAACTGGTAGAATGACTCAGGAACCTTTATATCCTGAAGGCCACCCTAAGAGAATCGAGCAGGATTCTCAGAGGAATAATTTAGAGGCACCTAGTTCTTCTAAAAGGAAGAAAAAGAAGAACGATAGAACTTTGCATGCTTCTAGTGAACCTACTATAGACACATCTTAGAATCCCAATGATATTTCTATTTCTGATGCTAAAACACAATCAGGTGATGAACATGAACCTAGTGATAATGTTAACAATAATGTTCATGTTGATGCTCAACCTAGCAAAAACAATGAAGTAGAGATTGAACCTGCTGTTGATCTTGATAACCCACAATCAAAGAATCAACATTATGATAAGAGAGATTTTGTTGCTAGGAAGCACGGTAGAGAAAGAGAACCATGGGTTCATAAACCCATGCCCTTTCCTCCTAAACCATCCAAGACAAAGGATGATGAGGATTTTGAGCGCTTTGCTGAAATGGTTAGACCTATCTTCTTATGTATGCGCTTAACTGATATGCTGAAAGTAAATCCTTATGCTAAGTATATGAAGGATATCATTACAAATAAAAGAAAGATACCGAAAGCTGAAATTTTCACCATGCTTGCTAATTACACTGTTAAGGGTGGAATACCAAAGAAACTTGGAGATCCCGGGGTACCAACCATACCATGCTCCATTAAAAGAAATTATGTTAGAACGCTTTATGTGATCTTGGATCCGGTGTTAGTGTTATGCCTCTCTCTTTATATCGTAGACTTGAATTGAATAAGTTGACACCTACTGAAATATCTTTGCAAATGGCCGATAAATCAACTGCTATACCTGTCGGTATTTGTGAGGATGTGCCTGTTGTGGTTGCAAATGTCACTATTTTAACGGACTTTATCATTCTTGATATTCCCGACGATGATAGTATGTCGATTATCCTTGGTAGACCTTTTCTTAATACTGCAGGGGCTGTTATTGATTGCAACAAAGGCAATGTCACTTTTCATGTTAATGGTAATGAGCATAAGGTACACTTTCCGAGGAAACAATCTCAAGTTCATAGCATCAATTCTATTGGAAAAGTTCCAACTATCATTATTGGAGGTTTTGAATTTCCTCTCCCTACTGTCAAGAAAAAGTATGATATTCTTATCTTTGGGGATTTTCATATCCCCGTTGAGGTAACTTAGTGTTATTCGAAATTTCTCCGGTTCCGTGTTATTCGGAATGAGTTTGTTAACAAGACTTGATCAACCTTGTTAGTGGATTCATTTTGATGATCATGAGATTGATGAAACTAGAAGTCACAACCTTCTATACCCACTTTTTACTTTCTGTTATTTATAATAAATAAAGAAAAAAAATAGTATTATCCGTCTATTTTCTGAATTATCCGTGCATTAAAAAAATATCCTGAAAATAAAAGTGCTCCAAATGCCCTGCAAATTTAGTATGATTTTTTATGGAATATTTGAGGATTTTAGGCACTCAAAACACTGCAGGAGGGGCAAGCACCAGGCCACGAGAGTGGAGGGCGCGCCCACCCCACCTGGGCGTGCCCCCCTGTCTCGTGGGCCCCTGGTGCCCCCCCTCCACTTATGCCAGCACCCACACACTTCATCTTCTACCCAAAAAATCCCCATCCAGCTCAAGCATGAGTTCTAGCTCATTTTGCTGCGATTTTCGATCTCCTTGCTCAAAGCTCCATTCACAAAACTGCTTTGGGAGATTGTTGCTTGGTATGTGACTCCTCCATTGGTCCAATTAGTTTTTGTTCTAGTGCTTTATTCATTGCAATTTTTTGCTGCATAGGTGACCATGTTCTTGAGCTTGCATGTTAAATTTATGAGGTCCCAAGCAATTCTAATGCATGATATAGGCTCTAGGCACTTGTAGGAGTGGTTGCTACCATTCTTGTTTAGTTTTATTCCTTTTATTTTGAAGTTACTGAAATTTTAGAAATATTTCAGAAAAAGAATTATGCTTAGAAGAATGTACCAAGGTGGTTCCTCGGTGAAGAAAGGGCCCAGGATTGCTATACGTGAGCAAGATGTTGAATTGCCAAGGGACGCGGATGTACGAGCTTGTGAGTGGCCATCCGATGATTTTATGGTCGAAGCAGGATTCAAGGAGGAATTTGACGCGTATATGCGTAATGCCGAGCTGGAGGACTTCTTACAAGATAAGTGTCCGCAGTACTATCAATTGACTGATTCTTTTGTGCGGAGGTTTTAATATAACTGTGCGCGTAATTCTCCTAGTGTCATATTTGATATTTATGATACATCTTATACCATGGACTTAGAGGATTTTACAACTGCTTGCAAACTCCCGTAGTGGGGTAATATTAATGATCCTCACAAATCTGAATTTAGAGATTTCCTTGCTAGTATTACTGTGGGAGAATCTAGGGACATAGCACAAGCTACCATAGGGAGCATTCATTTTCCTGCTATACATTATTTTGCTCTCTTCATTGGTAGATGCATTAACGGTAAGGATGAACCATGTCACATGTGTGTCCCTGATTTGTGTGTCCTCAAGAGTGCTTTGTTAGGTTATAAAGGTTACAACTTGGGGGCAATAGTTGCACGTAGGTTGCAGAATAATAGTAGAAAGGGAAATTTATTTGGAGGCATTTATGCAACCCGTGTGGCTAATTATCTTGGTATAGCCCCACGAGAGGGAGATATGATAATACCTCCTGTTATTTGGATTCTGAAGCTATGGTCAATCATCAGTTTCTTGGGAGGAATGAACAATTCCTCCAATATCGACTAATCTATGACAGACGCAACGTCATCCATGTTACTCTTCCTGCTCCCTACCTTTTTGATTATCAGGCAAAAGGAAGATATGTTGTCAGTAGGGAGGAAGCAGCTGAACATGAGGGGAGAGCGGAGGCAGCTCGCCAACACGCCGCAGCTCAGGAGGCGGTTGCCGCTGCATCTCGGTACGACCCCAGTTTCACTTACGGATATCAGCCAGGCGGTCCTTGGTACTAGACCAACTTAGGCCAAAAGCCTAAGCTTGGGGGAGTACGTATTTCTCACCGACTTTACATTCATGTTCACACACTAGTCGTCGGTGCTCATACTCTTTCATTGTATTATCCATGCTAGTTTAATTTTCTTTTTCTAGTTTTCTTCTTGTGTGTTTGATAAACCTTAAGAAAAACCAGAAAATAGTTAGTTTAATTTCCATGCTTGTAGTAGAAATTAAAATGAAAACCCAAAAAGATTTCTAGTTCTTCTTTTTACTGTTGGGAGCTTTCCCGTGTAAATAGTTTTATTTTCTTTTCTTTCCTTTAGGGGTCGAGAAGACCATATTGTAAATGTTTAGTGGCTCTCATATGCATGATTGTTTATTTAATTTAGAGCCCATATTATCTTGTCTTTTCTTTTGAGTTGAATGCTTGCAGATTCCAGCTTAGTCCAATGCACGTGCACTCTTATTATTATACACATCGTTCGGTCATGCAAGTGAAAGGCAATAATGATGATATATGATGGACTTATTGGGATGAGAAAAGCTGTTATGAACTTGACCTCTCTTGTTTTTGTAAATATGATGAGTTCATCATTTCTGAGTCAGCTTATTATGAGGTAAACATATTTGCAATGACATTTAGAGATTATAGTTGCTTGTGCCATGCTTGATTAGCTATGAGTTATAATGGTTTACCTTGCGTGCCAACATGCTATTAGAATGATTATGATGTGATATGATGGGATGGTATCCTCCTTTGAATGTATTGAGTGACTCGAGTTGACACATGTTCACGCATGTAGTTGAATCAACTCAACATAGCCTTCATGATATTTATGTTCATGGTGGATTATATCCTACTCATGCTTGTATTTGGTGTGAATTAATTTTAATTCATGTTTATGACTGTTGCCGCTCTCTCAGTTGGTCGCTTCCCAGTCTTTTGCAAGCCTTCACCTGAACTAAGCGGGAATACTGTTTGTGCATCCAAACTCCTTAAACCCCAAAGTTATTCCATATGAGTCCACTATACCTTCCTATATGTGGTATTTACCTACCGTTCCAAGTAAATTTGTATGTGCCAAACTCCAAACCTTCAAATGAAATTCTGTTTTGTATGCTCGAGGAGCTCATGTTTCAACTAGGGCTGCCTATATCTTCCATGCTAGCTGGGTTATTCTCAAGAGGAGTGGACTCCGCTCCTCATTCACGAGAAAGGGCCGATAACCGGGATGCCCAGTCCCATGATCCAAAAAGATCAAAGCAAATCAAAATAATTAAACAAAACTCCCCCAGGGCTGTTGTTAGTTGGAGGCACTCGTTGTTTCGAGCAAGCCATGGATTGATGCTTGTTGGTGGTTGGGGGAGTATAAACCTTTACCATTCTGTTTGGGAACTGCCTATAATGCATGTAGTATGGAAGATACAGCTATCTCATAGTTTTTGCGTTGACAGCGAAAGTATGCCGCTCAAAATGTTATTCAATCTCTGTTTTAAAATCGAGCTCTAGCACCTCTACAAATCCCTGCTTCCCTCTGCGAAGGGCCTACCTATCTACTTTTATGTTGAGTTATCACCCTTCTTATTAAAAGCACCCGCTGGAGAGCACACTATCATTTGCATTCATTACTATTGGTTTATATTGGGTATGACTTGGCTGGATCTCTTTTACCATGAATTACAATGTTTAGTCAGTCCTTGATCTTTAAAGGTGCTCTGCATTTATGTTTTGCGGTCTCAGAAAGGGCTAGTGAGATACCATTTTGTTATATCATGTTATGATTGTTTTGAGAAAGTGTTGTCATCCGAGTTTTATTATTATGGCTCGCTAGCTGATTATGCTATTGATATGAGTAATTGTGAGACCTAAGTGTTATTATGAGTATGGTTAGTTCATAATATTTGCTGGAACTTGAATGCTGGCTTTTCATGTTTATAACAACAAGAGCAAACAGAGTTTGCAAAAGTTTTTCTTTATCACTTTCAGTTTATCAACTGAATTGCTTGAGGACAAGCAAAGGTTTAAGCTTGGGGAGTTGATACGTCTCCAACGTATCTACTTTTCCAAACACTTTTGCCCTTGTTTTGGACTCTAACTTGCATGATTTGATTGAAACTAACCCGGACTGACGCTATTTTCAGCAGAACTCCCATGATGTTGTTTTATGTGTAGAAAAGAAAAGTTCTCGGAATGTCCTGAAAATCCACGGAGGCACCTTTTGGAATTAATAAGAATTATTGGGCAAAAGAAATACACCAGGGGTCCCACACCCTGTCCACGAGACAGGGGGGCGCGCCCCCTCCTCCTGGGCGTGACCCCCTATCTCGTGGCCCCCCTGGACCTCCACCGACCTTAACTCCAACTCCATATATTCAGGTTCGGGGAGAAAAAAATCAGAGAGAAAGTTTCATCGCGTTTTACAACACGGAGCCGCCGCCAAGCCCTAATCTCTCTTGGGAGGGCTGATCTGGAGTCCGTTCGGGGCTCCAGAGAGGGGGATTCGTCGCCATCGTCATCATCAACCATCATCCATCACCAATTTCATGATGCTCACAGCCGTGCGTGAGCAATTCCATCATAGGCTTGCTGGACGGTGATGGGTTGGATGAGATTTACCATGTAATCAAGTTAGTTTTGTTAGGGTTTGATCCCTAGTATCCACTATGTTCTGAGATTGATGTTGCCATGACTTTGCTATGCTTAATGCTTGTCACTAGGGCCCGAGCGCCATGATTTCAGCTCTAAACCTATTATGTTTTCATGAATATATGTGTGTTCTTGATCCTATCTTGCAAGTCTATAGTCACCTATTATGTGTTATGATCCGACAACCCCGAAGTGACAATAATCGGGATACTTCTCGGTGATGACCGTAGTTTGAGGAGTTCATGTATTCACTATGTGCTAATGCTTTATTCCATTTCTCTATTAAAAGGAGGCCTTAATATCCCTTAGTTTCCGCTAGGACCCCGCTGCCACGGGAGGGTAGGACAAAAGATGTCATGCAAGTTCTTTTCCATAAGCACGTATGACTATTTACGGAATAGATGCCTACATTACATTGATGAACTGGAGCTAGTTCTGTGTCACCCTATGTTATAGCTATTACATGAGGAATCGCATCCGACATAATTATCCATCACTGATCCATTCCCTACGAGCTTTTCACATATTGTTCTTCGCTTATTTACTTTTCCGTTGCTGCTGTTACAACTACTACAAAAACCCCAAAACTATTATCTTTACTGGTGCCACCATTACCTTTATTATCATACCACTTTTGCTACTAAATACCTTGCTGCAGATACTAAGTTATCCAGGTGTGGTTGAATTGACAACTCAACTGCTAATACGCAAGAATATTCTTTGGCTCCCCTTGTGTCGAATCAATAAATTTGGGTTGAATACTTTACCCTCAAAAGCTGTTGCGATCCCCTACACTTGTGGGTTATCAGACGTCAACAACAAAAACGACGTGTTGGTTTGCAAATAGTCCTCAAGATATTAGCACTATCATCATGAATGTTTGTAAGAACATTATTACTTAGTAATTGAAAGAGCATGGTGTCCCATGTGTGATTTTGGTAACTGATGACATTCTCTATGGACTAATGGTTTCCTTGAGCTATATTTGTAGGATTTGTCCATATGCATTTCTTGAAGTCCATTTGTTGGTTCCAAGGAGTTTATGTGTTGACGAAGGTGCTATTCAAGGAATTATTCAAAGATTGGTCATAGAGAAGACATGATACAAGGTTGGTCAAGACTAAGTCAAAGAGTGAATCAAGTTGATGAACATACAAAGAGTACAAGATGTACCGAGAGGGATCAAGTGATCCCATGGTATGATAAGTATTGTCCATTACGCTTTGTGTGTTAACCATGGTCTATGTGCGAGTTCTATGTGGGGTTTGGTACGTTTCCATGGGTTTGGATCAAGAGGAAGATCTCATACAACCCATCAACGATGACATCAAGTGGTGATCGTCATCAAGTTTGTGTGTGCAAGTTCAAGTGGAGCATCACGAAGAGATCACATGCTTGAAGCTTGTCATACATTCACTACCAGGGAAAAGGCTAGCAGTAGTGCCGGTTTTAGGTATATCAGTAACGCAGAGTGGCGCAATACTGATACATCACTACATCTAAAGTGTATCAGTAGGGTGTGCTTGCCCGCGCTACTGCTATACATGCTTAGCAGTAGCGCTTTTGGTGCCAGAGCACTACTGGTAGTTACTAGTAGCGCGCCTCCCTACCCGCGCTACTACTATTGTTGGGTATTTCTTTTTTGTTTTATTTCATATTCATACGCCATACAAGTTTTCATACAGTAGCAATTTAGAGATTGTTTTTTACATCAGAATGAGTTACTACATCATTGGGTGAAAGAACCATCGATTAGTTTCAAGTTCATGGATCCAACCATTGGTCACTTTGGATCCATGCACTTGAAACTAATCCATGGTTCTTTCACCCAATGACATAATAACTCATCATCATCATCATCATCATCATCATCATCATCATCATCATCATCATCATCATCATCATCATCATATCATTAACAACTTATCATCATAATACATCATTGTCATATAACACTTCCTCATGATCATCATTTTTATCAATGAGACATCATATAGCAAGTTGGTCAGTAGTCATAATCACAACTCCTCATCATCATCAACTCTAACACATTGTACCACATAATAACACATTGTACCTAGGACCTACTTCTCTCAAATAGGACCTACTAGGTTCTCTTAGGTAAAAATAGCATAAAACAAGATAGGCCCTGACTCTCCATTATGGAGAATGGAGATTATCCTGTCTCCAATTCTTGTCCTTCGCCTAATGTTGCTTCCAAGTAGCTCCCTACGAGTGACCATACAGTTTTTTCCAATCTTTAATTGTCATGTCTTCATTGGTTTTAGAAATCCGATATGAAAAGGAGTGATTCGTAGGATGACCTGGCCGTATATTCAAAACATCAAGGTGACCTTTCTGAAACATCAGATGAGGCACACACTCCTGCGGGATTATCTGTTGAAAAACATAGCAATATCTTCGTAGTTAGCAATATAGTTCGGTTTTAGAAGAATTTATGTTAAAGATGCACAAATGTCGTAATACTAAAAAAATCTTACCATGACATCTCCATGGCTGTCAGCATAGTTCAACACGTGCACTAGTGGCACATATTGACAATAATGTGGAGGAGTTTGATAATACATATTGTAATTCTCAAGATCACTAATAAATGCGATCAGATGATTTTTCTCCTGATAAGTTAATTCTGAGCCATCGGCATAGTAGGTTCTGTCTACCATCTTCCGCACATTCTTTGAAGAATGAAAATAAGCTATCAATGGAAATAAGCTGTCAACTATTTTGAAATAAACAATATAAATTACTTAATAACCATGTTTGAGAAACTCACATAGCGGTAGAATTGGAAGCGTATCAACAAGGACCCAAATGTCCAAATTGTCTTCCTCGGTGTCAGGATCACCAAGATCCATGGTTACAAGCATACCCTCTTGAAAATCATACATCTTGCAAAGTGATTCCCAATCTGGGCAACCAAAATGGGATATGCTCTCAGAATTGAATAGATTTACCTCAAAATCCATATCATGATGGGTCCTTAGGTGAATTTTCTTTGTTTCCATACTCTCATGATCTTCAAAATCCATCCTCTCCAAGACATAGCGTCTTGCATGGCATGGGATAAGCTAGTCGAATTGTAAAAGATGAAAATTACACGTCGAAGTAGTAGAAGTCGAGCTTAATTACGAAAAACACTTTGCATTGTAGCGTACCGTTTCAACATCGAAGGCTTCCTGGAGCTTAATGCTGAAGCACCGACCTTCTACCAAGTGGGGCCTATCGTAGAAACCCCGGTTTTCGTCGCACCAGGAGCACTCTGCGAGACTTTCATCCGACGACATTTCCTATGTTCATAATTCAATGGTTAAACTTCTAAAATTCAATATATGTACTACAAAACTAAATTAGATCATTATTATTTAGCATGGGTTGACTATCGGTCCGTCGAGTCTTTTTTTTAAAACTCTTAGCTCATGTGATGTATATATTCGACCGTTGGTGATGGTCGCTCCTCCCTTCCTCCCCAAGTGCATTAAACCAAAATGTCTAGCACACGAGAACGAAGGAGAAGCGACCCCGACGAAAACAGTTGGCATTCTTCTTCTCTCATATATGGTGGACACACTCCCTCACTAATTTTTTGAACGTCGGTGATGGTCGTTAATCCTCCTTCCCCTAGTGCCTAAAAAGGTCTAGCACAAGGAGAAGAAGGAGAAATGACCCCCACGACAATAGTCGGGTTTCTTCCTCTCTCATATATGGTGTAGACTTTCTCCCTCACTCATTTTTTGATTGTCATGTATGGAGCCTTGATAGACTTAAAGTCAACCCGAAATGTCGTTTAATTATCTTTCTAGAAAATCCAGGCCACTCGATATTTCCTACATATTCTAGCACAAGTCATGCCAAAATTCACGAAAGAATCCGGCATGACCTTTGCTAAAAAAGGATATATCGAGCGCCTGAAATTTGTCGGAACGGAAATTAATCAACACTCTGGCAAAACATAGGCCACTTGGAGGTGTTACCTGCAAACATGGCCACTTGGGCAAGCTACTTGCATTCAAACTTGATGGTCATTGCATTCAAACTTGATGGTCATTGCATTCAAACTTGATGGTCATTGCATTTCAATGGTTGAAAATATGAACATAAACATTTCAAAATATCTTATAGGACTCATATTGACATGGAGATTTGGCTAGTCTCACCTCGAGGTCGGAGGGGGCCTGTGACGAGGATGACAGCGGCGACAACATGGAGATTTGGCTGCAAAAACAAAATAGTATTCAGAATAGTGCTCTCCAATTTGAGCATTCAAAATAGGAGTAGTTCTACAATTTGAGCATTCAATAAGCAAAACTAAATCATAAAATAAATCAGTATTCAAATTAGCATGCATTCAATAAGCAAAACTAAATCATCTGTTGCGTCCGTACATCGTCGAATATTATCACTAATACATCTCGAATAGTCTCATACATATAACCTCACTAATACAGCTAAAAACCTAGCGAACAACGGGTATTGGCCCGGGCGGTGGACACCCAAAGAGAAGGAACCATCACAGGATCATAGCTCCAGCGAGATCCCTGAAGAACCTGCCAGGTATTGGAGAACCTTCCTTCCAACGCAACCATGTAGCGACGGACGTGCTCATCCTCCTCGCTGACACGGTGACGTACCACCTCCACGGGTCCTCAAGCCTCCGCACCGTCACTGGCCCACGCGACCGCCATCAAAGAAGGTTCGGGTCAACGACGGGCTAGCTCCTCAGCAAGCTGCGCCTCCCGGAAGGTAGCACATCCCAGTACCAGCCCGGCGGAGCCCAGTCCCGAACATGTCCCCTCTGATCAAGCAGGCCTCCTCCGCCGAGTCGACGACGAGGATGCGGGAATAATTACTTTAACTAAAAATGTAAACTAGTTCTATTAATTTTCGTACTAAAAATAAAATAGTTGTATTAATTCAACTAGTTCAATTAAGCACTTACTATAAATAAAAATAAACTAGTTCTTACTAAAAAATAAACTAGTTCAACTAGTTGTATTAATTTTCTTACTGAAAAAACTAGTTCTTACTAAAAATAAACTAGTTCAACTAGTTCTATTAATTTTCTTACTAAAAATAAACTAGTTCTATTAATTCAACTAGTTCTTACTAAATATAAACTACTTCAACTAGTTCTATTAATTTCCATACTAATTCTATTAAACACTTACTAAAAAACAGTAAAAAAAGTAGTTAGATGAACTCTAAAATTTAACCCTAACTAATTTGATGAACTCTAAAATTTAACCCTAACTAATTTGATGAACTCTAGAACTAATTCTATTCAACAACTACTGCCCTAATTAGCATCTACTTTGATGAACCCTAACTAATTAGATGAACTCTAAAATTTAACACTAGGAACCCTAGCTATGCAGAGGTAGGGAAGGAGGAGGAGGAGGGCATGCTCACCTCGGGCATCGGCGGAGTTAGGGAGCGGCCGCGGGAGAGGAGCACGCGGCGTCGAGGTCGGGGACGGGGTCGAGGTCGGGGCTCAAGCGCACGGCGAAGGGCGGCGATGTAGGGGGCATCGAGGTCGGGGTCGGGGGCGGCGTCGAGGTCGGGGTCGTGGGCGGCGTTGACGGCGTGCGGAGGGTGATGGGACAGCACGCGGCGGCCGGGCGACGACAGCATACACGCGCGTTGGATTTGGGGGAACTGGCCATGGGGAAGAAGAACCGCGCGTGGCTAAGTCAAAAGTAGCAGTAGCACGTTCCAGGGAAAGCGCTACTGCTACATTAGCTATAGCTAAGTTAGCTGTAGCGCTGGATGGAAACAAGCGCTACTGCTAAGTTAGCTATAGCGCATGTCCAGAAAGCCCGCTGCTGCTACGCATTTCTCCTTTATTTTTCTTTTTCATTTATTTTCATTCACATTTTCTTTTTTTCCTTCCCCTTTTTCTATTTCTTTCATTTTCATTTACTTTTGTATATGTTTTTCATTTTATTTTCCTTTCCTTAGCAGTAGCGCTTTCTGCATAAAACACGCTGCTACAACAATCTTAGCAGCAGCGCGCTTTCCTTAAGCAAGCTACTACTATTGGTAGCCTGTCAAGAACGTTAAGGGGAATTGTAGTAGTAGCGCTTCTACCGTTAGACGCGCTACTGCTACGAACTTAGCTACAGCGCATTTATTTTACACGTGCTAGTGGTAAATTGTAGTAGCGCTTCTTTTTAGCCCGCGCTAGCGGTAAGTTTCTGTGTATAAGGTTTTCCCTAGTAGTGATTGTGGTCATAATGTACTTGTGAAGATGTGCCGAAGAGTGGCTCACCCATAGTGGAGTATGGGGGAGTGATCCACTTGTTTTCGTCGAGCCAACGCAATCAAGAAAGGTGGTCCAACTTGAGGAAGTCAAGATTGTCATCATCTAGCTCAAGTGGACTATGTGTAGACAAAGGTTTGCTTGATAGGTTTTCTATGTTACCGGTCTCATGGTGATAGATGGCAAACCGGGTTATAGGATCGATTGTCGTACTATCAACGGGGGATCTCAAGTGAGTAGCTTGACCGTATCGTTCATAGAGAGCTCAAACCATTGTATCGTCTTTCTTGGTTTTTGTTTGGTGTTTCTTTGCAAGTTTTGGAGCTTATGTCCATCTTCATGACAATCTCGAGTTCATCAAAAATAGAGTGCATATGCCTCTTGTATGATGTTTTCAGTGTTGGAGTTTATGCTGGTTCTTCTCTGATGGAGGTTTCACACCTCTATATCATAGGCATACTTCCCCTGCCACTTCTTATATCCAACAAGCTTGAGTTTGTTGATTTTGGAGTTCGTTTGTAGGAGTTATAGCAGTTTAAATTTTGGAGCTTCCTTCTATTTTGCTTGAATAGTTTTTCAGTTCTAAGCGGCCGTACTGCTCCCCCGAGTGGTAGTACCACTTGTGCAGTACTTCTGCTTCCTTGTAACGCAACCACTTCTGCTTACTTTTATGCTTCTGTTGCCCAAACTGCTCGAGCGGTAGTAGAGAGCGGTAGTACTGCTCGCCCGAGCGGTGTTACTACTCCCCCGAGAGGTAGTACCTCTCTGGCAAAACTACTGCTCTTGTTTTTCTATCTCATTGGGCTAGTTTGACCGTGCTAAGTGGTAGTACCTCTCCCCCGAGCGGTAGTACCGCTTGAGCACAACTTGTGGGCATAACAGTTGGATTCGGGGGGAGGGGGGGCTATTTAAGGGGGCCTTATTCCCCAATGGTCCCTATCCTTAGAGCTCGTGTTTCCCCCCCACTGTTGACCTTCTTAGATCTTGCTATCTGTCAATCCCTCCAATGATTCTGTCTAGTTCTTGAGGGAAAAGAGAGAGGAGATCTAGCACTGGTACATCGAGTTGCTATACAAACGGGTTTTAACCCCTTTCCGTGATGGAGTTTCAAAGCGTCACCAAGACAATGTGGGCGACAGGGGTCCTTCCCACACCACCCAGAAACCGTCGGGGATAGGGATTAGCAATGCATACGTTTTGCATAATTAAGCATATGTGTTGTCGGCATGTATCCTAGATTCGAGTCTTCAGACAACTGTTTCTGATATCTCGCATATCCCGAACGCTCCATCCTTGCTACTCATTTGTTCTTGCATTACCATCTCAATTGGTATTCCATGGTGCTATGTTTATGATGCGCGCCCCATCACAAATAGTTCACCATTATAGAACCTGTATGATAAACAGACAATCACACAAATTTACTTTCCCTCGACCATATGCAGTTCGATGAAATAGTGCATATAGTAATCCCTATAAAACTGTATGCGAAGTTTGAATATATCCCACACGATTCATCCATCATACACGCGTCGGATGAGGGCCTATCACACATGTTCTTCTATGAGCAAACATTTATGATGTGCACGACATCATAAACAATACATAATTGCGAAGCGTGTGTGATAAGGTGGCTTTCACAAACATTTAATAAGAAGGACATGTGTGCGCTATTGTTGTTAATCTCGCATGTTTTTTCTTGGTTGATTGTGTGTGCAGTAGAGATTCATCGCACACATAATGGATCTGAGAAACGTGCATGATCTCCATGTTTATCGCAGACGTTTTGCTTTCGCAAACCATGTGCAGTGTACTGGCGTGCAGAACCTATTTTATCCCTAATTTAATCCCTGCATTTAGAAATCACAGATTTTGAATTTGAAAGTAGGCAATCACTTATTTCATATCGAACCATGTTTATTACAAATATAGGTTCAAGCACGAATGCATAATTCGATGCACATGTACATATACTGAAGAACTACAGAAGCACTAAATGAAGAATGATGAACCCCATTTGTACTAGAGACTGTAAAGAGAGAGGCAAAAGAAATTATGGTTCTAGATAAGGTGAAGCAGAATGCCCATATTGTGCCCTCCTCCAATGCGTAATGCGCGCACGACTCTAGGCCAACCCCTTGTGATGTCTCCCCGCCCATCCTTCACTGTCTTCACTATGAGTTCTCGATGCTCATTGTAGTCTTGATGAAATACTTTAACCTTGATTGCGTGTCCACCAATCATGTACTTTGCGAGGTAATCTTGAGTAAATTGCTTTGGGATCCACTTCAAACAAAAAAGATTCACACATTGTTGTCTAACAACTCATTATGGGCAGTAAAAAGAGAAGGCTACAGAGTTTGTGTTGGGGAAGATAGACGAATTTAATCTGACTGCCCTTAACAGGAATGGAGAAAGGTCATCGAGGGGATCTACAGCCCTGCCCCGCAGTCGGAGGACCACAATTGAGACCTTGACCCTGGATACGAAGAAGATTCAGACATAGTCGTAGATTTTGAGGATGGAGTCTTTTATCAGACAAGCTGTGACGACACACAGGTGGCCATTATAGCCGACTACCCCGGCCTTCTTCCTTCCTCCCATGTAAGTACCTAGGAGACATCTCTTCAAAAAGAGTTTTCCCATTGTGACTCACCCACCGCACTATATCATGCTCCCAAGGGGCGACGCTCACACCAGCGTGCTACAACAAAGGCATCCTCTAAGAAGATGACGCTTGCACAAGGCGCCTCTTTGAAAAGAAAGGCAAACAATGATACAGCCGGGCCTCCTCCACGTCGAAGAGGTATAATCCTTTAGTATGCACTTAGCGAATAGATCGGATAGTGGCATTCCCTGCGACACCATATTGCAGGAGGAGTGTACGCTGGACTGCATCCGGAGACCTAGCCGGCCATGCACAGACTGATCCAGCCCCAGACCCTGCCACAAGGATTGGAGGGGATGCAGGAGCAGTGCCAGATTGTCATCTCCCAGAGGATTCGGATAATGTATTCGTCACAACTTCCGAAGTGGAGAGTGCGATGGGTCACCAGCGGCGGAGAGCGGCTATGCGCGATCCACATTTTACCGAAGAGGCTTTTAATGCTCTCATCTCAGCAGATGCTTATATCCGAGCTGCTCGTGATGGAGTTGCTGGAGCCACTCACCAGCTTTCAAAGGACATGCGGGTAAGAATTTTGGCGCAGATTCAGTAATCATATGCTAGTAGCCCCCGAGTCTTGAAGCAGTTGGCCCAACTGATTCAAGAGTCATTTACATTGCTAGGTACTCACGGAGAGGAGTAACAAGTTATCGAAGGAGCTTGAAGAATGCCGAACAAAACTGTTTGCTGCCACTGCCGAACTCGAAGATTTGAAGAAATCCAAGAAGGCACCTGATAGTAAGTGCAGCAGCAGTTCGGCTCTAAGAACATAATGAGGTTTCTTAATTATGTTTTTGTCTCGTTGGTAGGCTCGACAGATCAGCTGGAGGAGAGGCTAAGGGCTGCTCAAGCAGATAAGCAACATGCCGAAGGGCAAGAAGCTACTGGTCAACGTGTTTTGACACGAACCATTAATGAGAAGAACAAACTTCAGGATGCAAACATCAAGCAGACCGAAGAACTGAAGGATTTGAGAGCCCAATTATCGGATGCTTTGAAGGAGAAGAAGAAATTGAAAGGCGGCATATTCAGTATGATTTGTAACCTATCTGTCAAAACGGTCTCTGGTTTGAAATTTTGACAAGTTTGCTTCTGTAGGTGTGCTAACCGGACGTCACGAAGGAGAAGTGTCCGGATTCCAAGGCGACCTGCTAGCAGAGCTGGTCAAAGTGCACGAGCAAGCTCGGAAATCATTGATGAACATGGTGAAGGCTTTATGGCCGGCCGATCCCCTTCTAGGAAGTATGGATGAGCTTGCAAATTTATTCAAGGGAGCTCGTCGCCGTTTGGGGCCATCGAAGATATCACCCTGTTGGGAAGGCGCTCGAAAAGCCTAGTCCATAGTGAAAACACGGTATACCAAGCTTGATCCGAATCATATGGCCCGGGTCAGACCTTGGGGACCAGATGGACAAGAAATCCTGTTAGCTTAGTGTACGACCAAGTGAAAACAACAACTAAGTTTTCTCAACAGGATTGTAAACTAGACAACCTACTAGAGGGTCTAGAGGAAGAAGAAGTTTTTGGGTCCAAGTAGTAATGTACTTTATCAACAAACTTTTCTCCAGCCGAATTGTAAAATGATTGTCATGGTAGACTTTCAGCTTCGACCTCCAGAACCTGAGGTTTGGAGTGCTTCCGGATATTTAAACCATTGGTAAACATCAAGGCATGCTCAGAAGCTAGGCAGTCCAGTCATAGTTGCTTGAATAGACAAGTTGTATTCGGGGAGTTATGTTATATTACATTTAATCGTAAGAAACATCTTCCAGAGAGAATAGTTCCGTTAAGGGTTCCTTTCCCTGGGTCAGCATGCGTTTTTGTGCATACATAAACCGCGATGCGAGAAAGTACACTTTAGAATTTGGGGGCGTATATTGCAACGTGGGCAGTTCGTCTCTTGTCCGCTGACCGATTATTCCCTTAAGGACGCTAGCTTTCGGCTTCACCCGTCTGAGGTACACGTCCGAATAACCTGACTATAACAATCGCAGAGGTGCTCCCTTTATGCCCTAGCCGAACAAGTGGGAACATAAGGCATAAGCACAGGAGCTAGGCAACCCAGCTTGGCAAAAACTTAAGTCACAAAGGTGCGTATAATCGTGAAGATAGGACACATATGAGTAGACAACACATATATACGGTGAGCTTGACGCTCCAAAATAATAATCAGAATAAGCTTTTGTAAAAAGAAGCCCGCAAGTGATATGGTGTATGTACATTTAATGACGTATATCCACCAAGTGTGCGGTTGATCCGAACACCAGTAGAAGTTGTACCAAAAGAGGGGTGAGAGGAAGAAAAGACGAAAAAAGTTACAAGTGTGGATTTAGGCGTAGAATCTTCAGAGCCGAGCAGCATTCCATGGGTTTGGCTCCAAACGATTATCTGAAGCATTGCGAAGGCGATAGGCTCCTCCAGTGAGAACTTCGTCTATGATGAAGGGACCCTCCCATTTGGGCTTGAGCTTGTCCTTTTTCTTCTCTGGTAGGCACATGACGAGTTCACCAACATTATAAGTCTTTGCCCGTACTTCCCTGCTTTGATATCACCGAGCTTGCTGTTGGTAAAATGTGGAACGAGCCTTCGTGACGTCGCTCTCCTCCTCCAAGCCATCCAGATCGTCTTGCCGATCGAGCTCAGCCTCTCTCTCTCTTCATACATGTGCACTCGAGGTGAGTCATGAATAATGTGTCAAGGCAATACTGCCTCGATGCCGTACACCATGAAAAAAAGGTGTGTATCCGGTCATGCGATTGGGCGTGGTACGCAGCCCCCAGAGTACAGAATTGAGTTCTTCAACCCAGTGCTTGTCTGATTCACGCAAGGATCATATTAGTCTGGGTTTAATGCCGCTCATTATCAAGTTGTTATCCCGTTTGACCTGACTGTTTGTCTGAGGGTGATATACAGAGGCATAATCGAGCTTAATGCCCAAATTAGTGCACCAAGTTTTTACCTCATCGGCCGTAAAGTTAGAACCGTTGTCAATACTGATACTATGCGGGACACCATAACGATGCACCACGCCGGATATGAAGTCTATAACTGGTCCTGCCTCGGCCATTTTGACTGGTTTGGCTTCTATCCACTTAGTGAATTTGTCGACCATAACCAGTAAATATTTCTTCTTATGGCTTCCCCCTTTAAGGGGTCTGACCATGTCAGGCCCACAGATCGCAAAAGGCCACGTAATGGGGATTGTTCGCAAAGCAGTGGGCGGCATATGGCTTTGATTTGTGAAAAGCTGACATCCAACACATTGCTCTATGAGGTCTTGTGCGTCTGCTCGGGCCGTGGTCCAAAAGAAACCCATACGGAAGGCCTTACTTACAAGGGCCCGAGCGGCGGCGTGATGCCCACCAAGACCAACGTGTATTTCGGCCAAGAGTTGCTGTCCTTCTTCTTCGGAGATACACCTCTGTAGGACTCTAGTGGTACTTTTCTTGTAGAATTCCCCCTCATGGATTTTGTAAGCTTTCGAGCGTCGAACAAAGCAGCAGGCCTTCGTCTGATCATCAGGGAGCTCGTTCCTAGTAAGGTAGGCGAGGAAAGTTTTGGTCCATGGGGCGATTACATCCATGATTTTGTGGGTCGATGGTGTTATCTCAGTGCCCGAACCCTCGACGATATCAGAGCTGTGTTCGGAATCTAGGGGTATGGTCGGCTCTGGAACAATGTTGCCTCTACCGTCCTGCCAAACTACGAATGGGTTGAAGAGCCTCTCTACGAAGGTGTTAGCTGGGCGCGGTCGCATTTAGCACCCATGCGGGCAAGTATGTCCACCGCTTAATTACTCTCTCGAGCCATGTGATGAAACTCGAGCCCTTCAAACCGAGCTGAAATTTTGAGTATGGCATTATGATAAGCCGCCATCTTTGAATCTTTTGCGTTGAAGTCTCCATTTATCTTGGATATTGCGAGGTTTGAATCCCCACGCACTTCAAGGCGTTGTATGCCCATGGAGACGGCCATCCGGAGACCGTGCAATAGGGCCTCGTATTCGGCTGCATTGTTAGAATTTGTGTACAGTATTTGGAGCACATAACGGATTGTGTCTCCTGTGGGGGATGTCAAGATGACACCAGCCCCTAACCCGGTTAACATCTTAGAGCCGTCGAAGTGCATCATCCAGTTGGAATATGTGTCGTATTCTTTAGGGATTTCGGCCTCTGTCCATTCGGCAACGAAGTCAGCCAACACCTGAGATTTAATAGCTCGGCGTGGCTTGTAAATTATTTCAAATGGTAAGAGCTCAATGGCCTATTTGGCGATCCGGCCAGTGGCGCCCAGATTGTTTATAATATTGTTAAGTGGTACTTCGGAAGCGACCGTGATGGAGCACTCTTGAAAGTAGTGCCGCAGCTTGCGGGATGCCATGAAGACCGCATATGCTATCTTTTGATAATTTGGGTATCGGCATTTACATGGTGTGAGGACCATTGATACATAATATACCAGTTTTGGAAGTGGAAATTTGTGTCCCTCCTCATCCCGTTCGATGACGAGCACCACACACACTACTTGGTGAGTTGCGGATATGTAGAGCAGCATCTGTTTGCCGACGTTTGGTGCGGCCAGGATTGGGTTGCTCACTAACAGAGCCTTTATTTCCTCCAGTCCGGTTGTGGCAGCGTCCGTCCTCAGGAAGGTGTCAGTGCAGCGTAGCAAACAGTATAGTGGCAACGCCTTTTCCCCTAGTTTGGAGATAAAATGGCTTAAAGCTGCCACACACCCAGCTAATTTTTGGACCTGCTTGAGGTCTGTTGGTGTTGCCAACTGTGACAAGGCTCAGATGTTAGCAGGGTTTGCTTCGATTCCTCTATTGGAGACAATAAACCCCAGCAGCTTTCCGGTTGGGACGCCGAAAATGCATTTTTCTGGATTGAGCCGTATGTCATATGCTCGGAGGTTGTCGAATGTAAGGCGTAAGTCATCCACCAATGAATCGACACATTTTGTCTTGATGACCATATCATCTATGTATGCCTCCATAGTTTTGCCGATCTATTTTTCCAGGCATGTTTGAATCATGCGTTGGGAGGTTGCGCCGGCGTTCTCAAGTCCGAAAGGCATAGTGTTGAAGCAGAAGGGCCCATACGGAGTGATGAATGTTGTTGCGGCTTGGTCGGATTCTTTCATCTTAATTTGATGATATCCGGAGTATGCATCGTGGAAGCACAGGGAATCGTGGCCTGCGGCTGCGTCAATAATCTGGTCGATTCGAGGTAGTGGCAAGGGGTCCTTAGGGCAAGCCTTATTAAGGTCTTTGAAGTCGACACATAGGCGCCAAGATTTATCCTTCTTCAGTACCATGACCAGGTTTGCTAGCAATCCGGATGTTTGATTTATCTGATAAACCCGGCTTTGAGTAGCTTGGCTAGCTCCTCCCCCATAGCCTATCGTTTGGGTTCGGAGAATCGGCGCAGAGTTTGTTTGACTGGTTTGTATCCTTTCAATATGTTGAGACTATGCTCGGCCAGTCCTCGTGGGGATAACTGGCATGTCCAAAGGGTGCCAGGCAAAAATGTCCCAGTTCTCATGCAGGAATGCGCGTAATGCGGCATCCACCATCGGGTCCAGCTGAGCACCAATGGAAGCTGTTTTATTGGGATCCGTCGGGTGAACTTGAAATTTGACTATTTCATCTACCAACTTGAAGGAGGTAGACTTGCGTCTCTTATCAAGGATTACATCGTCCCTGTCTACTATGGAACGTAGGGTGGTCAATTCCTTGGCCACGAGGGCCTCAGATAGTGCCTCAAGGGCCAGAGAGGCGGTTTTGTTTTCAGCGTGGAGTGCTATATCCAGATCACTGGTGATAGTGATAATTCCATTGGGCCCGGGCATTTTGAGCTTCATGTACCCATAATGGGGTATGGCTTGGAAGCGTGTGAATGCATCTCGCCCCCGCAAAGCATGATACCTGCTGTTGAATGGTGCCACATGGAAGAGTAACTCTTCGGACCTATATTTCTTTGGTGTGCCGATACCACTTCGAGTTTGATTTTTCCCGAGCATATGGCTTCTCGACTTGGGATAATACCGCGAAAGGTTGTGTTACTTTGCTCAATGCGACTCCTGTCCACTTGCATTTCATTGAGCGTGTCCTTGTAAATGAGGTTTAGTCTGCTACCGCCGTCCATGAGCACTTTAGTGAGCTGAAAGCCGTCTACGATTGGGTTTAGGATCAAAGCGGCTGGTTCCCATACTATGTGTGCCAAGTTGGCAAAGTGCAGTACGCGATGGCAGTTGAGGGCATTAAGGATTCCCTCATCCGTGCAATTGTTGCAAAATACCGAGATCGCACCGTCGTCGCAGAAATCCTTGATCTTGTTTTTAACAAGAAGGAATCTAGCCCAAAAGTGGTGGGCTGTTTCCTGGGGCTGCTGCCGCGCATACATTAAGTCGCATATGTCCGGAGGACCGGAGTTTCTTGGGGAGTGTTGCTTGTGGTGGGTGGGCGGGATCGAATCCGAACCCTGATCCGCTAAGAAATCCGAATTCTAAAGAATTTCCGAGGTTACATGCCTGGGCTCCGGGGCATCCAGTGTGTCTTTAGGTTCAGTGCCCAATTCAATGTTCGGAAGACATGAAGAGTCTCCCAGAAGAGGAGAGTCTGGTTCCCTGAGTTTGGAAACCTGAACATACTTAGTTCTCAACATAGGAGAAGAGTCGTTGTCGGCTTGCTCCTCAACGACTGCCACAGGATGGGTGATCGGCGGATATTTGATTTCTCTCTGATCGGGTTTAAGCCCAATCCGATCATAGTCGGTTGCGACCCCCAGGGCGGCGATATGATCTAGAAGTTCATTTAAGCCGATACATCTGCCGGATCCATCTTGTCAGAGTGTTGAGGGCCGATGCAGAGGTGATTTTTGGTGATGAGTTGGGCTGCTTCTAGCTTAACGGCCGGGCAAGCGCCCATGATGAAGCTGCCGAGTCAGAGAGTTTGCCCTAAAGCTAGGGCTTCTCCGGAAGTGATGTTGTCTTTGATGATAAGGCGAGCCATCAATCCTTCTATCAAATGCACAGAGGAACTCTCAATGAAAGCACCAATGTCGGTGTCAAAACTGGTAGATCTCGGGTAGGGGGTCCCGATCTATGCGTCTGAGGATCGAAGGTAACAAGGAGGCATGGGACACGATGTTTACACAGGTTCAGGCCCTCTTAAAGGAGGTAATACCCTACTTCCTGCTTGATTGACTATGATGAGTATAGGGGTTTACAAGAGTTGATCTACCTTGAGATCTTGATGGCTAAACCCTAGATATCTAGCCTGTATGGTTGTGGTTGTCTCTACGGACTAAACCCTCCGGTTTATATAGGCACCGGTGAGGACTAGGGGTGTACAAAGTCAGTTTACAAAGGAAGGAAACTATACATCCGGATGCCAATCTTGCCGTCCATGCAAAGGAGAGTCCCATCGGACACGGGAGAAGGCCTTCGGTTCTGTATCTTCACGGCCCATCAATCCGGCCCATATCACGTAGGCCGGCTCTCCGAGGACCCCATAATCCAGGAATCCCTTAGGCGCACCAAGGGGGCAGTCCTACTAGGACTCCCAGTCCTAGTAGGATTCCCTTTTCCTGTTCCGGAGAGGCAAAGGGGGAAAGGGAGAGGGAGTAGGAGAGGGAAAGGGGGGCGCCGCCCCCTCCCCTAGTCAAATTCAGACTGCCCATGGGGGGGGGGCGTGTGACTCCCCTTGTGGGCTCCCCTCTCTCTCCCCTATGGCCCATGTTGGCCCATTAGTCTC